>NW_028290475.1:240000-271297 GCF_965113065.1 Corylus avellana
CTATCGAAGAGCTGAAGAGATAGAATTCTACCAGGAAGAGAGGAATTATTAAACCTAGTACTTACTCTCGTCTGGAGCTGGGAGCCCAGTTAAGTCAGATTATTCCCTGGAACAAACCAACTCCATAGGGAAGGGAAGGCAAAGCAAACTCACTTGGGAAGCTCATTGGTTTAGCCCTTGGGGAGCTCATTGGTTTAGCATCCGCTTCAGACCTTTCGTTACATCTATCGACATTAAGATAAAATAAAGGCTGGAATTGTCATCAATCAATATCTAAGAGACCTGCGCCAGCGCTAAGGTATGGAAAACCTAGAAATCCACTTGCTTCAATCTGATCTACGACCAGGCTACATGCGCCTAGCTACCTGTTTTGAGATAGCTCGATAGAATTGGCATGATCTACGACCAACCTAGCTTGCTCTATCCCTACAGGAAACAACAAGGAAGATGCCCCTCAGGGTAAATACCCTAATCATATTGGTACCCTTTAGGGAATAAGATGAAATGTTATGAGGTAGAATTCAATAGATTTGAGTTCAAGTGGCACAGGACCTCCAGCCATGAGTTCCCTCACACTGATGATTCAGCAGGGGAACGGTGTAGTAGACTCTCGGTCAGACCTAATATACGTATAATCGGTTAAAGAACCCGGAAAGCCATCAGGACCTGGAATTAAAAGAAAGGAATACTGGAAAGTCGGGTCTATAGCCGCCCCTTTCTCTTACGGGCGTGCTTTCGACAAAGAAAGGTTCTGTCACCGTCACTGGTACTGACTGCGATCGGCCTCTAGTTTCCATCGAGTTGCATGTGAAAAGAAAGGCACTTATACACAACGTGACTATTGGGGAAGGGGCTTTTTCTTGGATTTATGTTCATTTAAACTAAGCGATATCCAACAGAAGCCTAGGCTCGAAAGAAGGAGAGAGAAGAGGCATCTGACTCATAAGCTACTAGCACGAAAGCCTTGCCAACTACGTCTACCTTACTTACTAGCTAGCCTAACAAGAGAAGTACTGGCCAAAAGGTGCCATAGTCGTCGCAAAGGTTCAAGCAAGGACTAAGTCGAAAGCAAGGAGGAAGTAGGTCTCAAAAGAAAAAGGGGGAGGTTTCAGAATTCCCAAGCGCCTAGTCAGTTGAAGGGTCAGTTCAAGGTTAGCGTCCGATTGTGCGCAATGAAGAAATCAATGTATTTGCGGAAAATGGGACGCTGAAGGTCAGGGGTAGTAGCAGCCGATGTTAGCAACTTCTTAACCTGGCTGCACCTTCTTTTTAGTGAAAGGTGAGCTACGGTGCCCCAAACCACAAGCAAAGGTTCTAGGAGTAGAGATCTCGTCTCTGCAGGTTCGGAGCTCCTATCTCCGTACCGAGCAAAGCGCAATGTGGTAATAAAGAAAAGTCTGGGTTCGGTCTTCCCTTGGTGGGTGGACGGCATCGATCGTAAGGTGGATCTACAGTCTTTCATCTCCTCTCCTTTTAGTCGAGCAGATTTCATCTCCTTCTCCTGAGTCGACCTTTGCTTTTGGGCAAAAGTTTGCTTCCTTGCCTGTTCTTCTAGTTGACTAAGTTGTGGTGCCTTCTTTCCATTGCTTCGGAATGGTGTCCGTGCTACTGAATCCCCCATTCATCTGCTTTATTTGGTCTCCCCCTTTCCTGGTGAGAGAAAGCCAACCCCAGCTAGATGGAATATCATACAATTATTCAGATGATTCTATTCTGCATTCTCCGTTCAAAACCGTCTACTCTATAACTAAAGAAAGAAGGAACAGTAGATAGTACACTGTGCTTCTAGAAGACATTCTTAGCCCCATTTCTTGGGTGACCGGATTTTAGTCCTTGCCTTCGAACCAAGGTATTATTATCGCTTAGCGCTTGTGCTAAGGTATTTTTTCTCCATTTTCAATGTTTCACTCGTTTCACTCACCTTATTCAACTGTCTTGCATGGTATTTTGGGAGGACCTTTTTCTTCCAATAAGACTATTTGGGCCTATTAATCAACACCCCTTGGGGACCCCCAGGCTCTGGATGACAAAGCAGCAAGGACCTTCCATCAACAAATCTGGTCAGGCCAACAGCCAACAAGGGGCTGTTGATTTGATGGGACAAACTGATTGATGGGAGTTGTTTTTGTTGTTTTCCAGAGTAGACAGGCTTGGAGGGGAGGTAAAAAACCTCGCCAGGTACACTTTCTGAGCTAAGTTGGTGTTACGCGCGTGGATAGTAGGGGGGAAGGGCAAGCTTAGTCCATGGCAAAAGAGGGGCTCTCAAACAGCCTCTGTGCAGCAAATCGAGGGTTTTGGTGTCACTGAATCATGGGCATTTCCCCTCCGTGAGATAGAGATATTTACACTCTATTTTCGGAACCATCTAATTTTTGGGAAATATCGAGGGTTACTGTCAAAAAAGTCTTCCTTTTTGGCACTTTTTGGAGTTTCCTTACTTCAATAGCTAGTGCTATTTTTGTTTGCTTCTTATGACCAATAAGAAAGAAAGAGGCAAGCCCGCTAACTCCGATCCGGAAAGACCGATCATAGTGACCTTAGCCCGGAAAGACCGACTTCCATTTTCTAGCAGGAGTCTCTGTGCTATGGCACTATCGGACTAATCATACTATAGGTCTAGAGTCTGCACGATCTTCATTCTAGTAAAGTATAAAATACCAAAATCCCGTTCCTGAGCTTCCCGATCTAGTATGTGAGTAATATTAACCTCCAGCTTGTCTGGTTTACCGGGCTACCTCTACCAAGATTCAAGATTCAATCTTTCCCCGTGGATTGCTTAAAGAGCTTTTTTTAAGCGAAAAAGACGCTGTTTCTAAGAGAAAGACTTCTTCAACCCGGCATTCCTTCCTATCCTAAACCTAAAGTGAGGACGCCTCCCCTTAGTTCTGTCTTTCTGGGCTTCTAGACGAATAGCGTAGTAAAGCAAGAAATGAGATTGTAATTTAGTTTATTATTGAACTTATGAGCGTAAGGGATCCCCCTGCCTCACCGGATGAGGGGAGCCCGACTGGTAACTCCTTCATTCACTGTTAGGTAGTCTCCCTTCTTATATGCACTACTTCCTATTTGATTGGAATTTATGTTCTTACTTGAAGGTTGGTCGTAGATCTCTTCTTTTGGAAGTTGGCTGTGGCTTTATTTCCTTACTGTGTTGGGAGTTCTCTAAGGCTAGTGCAGCGAAGTACCTCCTAGCAAGAGGGACTCGCGTAACGGCTTTGTTCTTTCTTTTGAAGGTTATAATGTATAAGGATAGATTAGAAGAATTATATCGATCAAGCTGGTTGTTCCTGTAAGCCAAGCAGCTATCGAAGAGCGTAGGAGAGAGATCAAAGAGTAGTCCTTCTTGTGACAGACATCCTTAGCAGGGGAAGTGGTCAGCCTGGGAGGGAATTGTAGGAATTCGAGAAGTGATGAATGATGATCGCATAGCTGCCGGAAAGCGTGATGACCAAGTTGGTTAGACCTGCCTTTGATGGCTCCATCCGTCCGATCTCCTTTGTTAGTCGAGCGGAGACTGAGTGATCATCCTTTCCCCCACGATCTGAGGAGTGGGGGCCGAGATCTCATCCATAGCCTGTGGCACATGCCATTGTTCCAACCATCGGGCCTCGAATCTCTCGCTTTAATCGGTCGCAACTCTTGCATCTGGAAACTGGAAACGATCTCTTGCTTGTTGACTTGCGGTCTGTCCATTCCAGTGGTTCAGGACTCGGGCTATAAGGCCTTTTGACTATCGAAAAGAGGCCTGTTCAATCTATCTGATGTAGGAGGAGTTCATCTCTTCGATTGATTCCCTTCCTTTAAAGAGATAGATCCTCCTTAGCACAAGCGCTAAGCGATAATAATACCTTTCCTAAGGACTCTTCTTAGGGAGTAGGAAGTGTCTGCAAGCCTAGTCCTTTGAGCTCGGACTCCAACAAGAGTTCGAGCATTAGAAGCAGGGGTAGGACTAGTCTGGGTATGAATCCTTTCCTAGAGTGAGTCCTTCTGTAAGTAGAAGGCAGCCATCTAAGGGATGCAACTAGTCTGTATGCCAAGCATCCTGTAATAGTCCCCTTCTGTAATAGGAACTCCCTGAAGGTGCTATCCTATGAGCAGAAGCAAATGAAGATCTAGAGCGAGTCTTCTGATCTACGACCACCCTAAGGAGATAGAAGGAGCAAGGCTCTAATCCCCATTTTACCTATTGATTAGAGCTAGGAATCCTATAAGCTAAAAGAGTCAAGTAAGGCAATGATAATTGTTCCCGCGGGTTCGTTTAGGAGACTAGCTTTCCACGGGCTGCAGACTAGCTTTTTTTTTATAATTCCTTTCCCTATGGTCAAGCTGTTTCACTCCTTACATAAGGATTCAGAAAATACCGGATCTACGACTCGAATTCCAGGCGGTATGCTCTTGGATATGGAATTGGAATAGGCTAGGGCTCTCGAACTGCTTCAACCGGATCTTTACGAGGTTGGTGGCAGAATCGAGTCATTCCATAGCAGGGCTAGGAATTCAGGCTTTGATAGTCCAAGTCCAGGCTATCACGTCGGGATAAGGCAGTAGGAGATTGAATTCACTCCTAATTGAATGCAGTATCACAAACTTTCTTCTTTATCCGCGGATTCCAAAGGTGGAGCTCCAACTGCTGACTTGACTTGGTCCCTTCTATTTAGGATCAATAGGAACTGGAATTGGTTCATCTCTTGGGGCAGGAGGTGCTGCTGGATTAGGTTATATGAGACCTTCTTTTAATATTTTTTTGCACTCCCTAAGAAAAAAGGAGCCAATAAAGATTGAATTTATCAAGGCAGTCGTAGGAGGTAAAAAAGCCATCCTTTTCATTCGATGTGTTCCCATCCATTAAAGAAGAGGAAAAGGCTCTCATTGGAAGGCCTCGTCGGTCGTCCCTCAACCATTAATGGATTCGGAAGGGGGGAATTCAATAAATAGTAATGGAGAGACATTGGATTCACTTAGAAAGACACTCCCTTCAAACACAGTTCTCTTTTATGAAGACTATAGAAAAGAGGGGATGTTGAAATGGCAATTCAATGAATCACTTCGGATCGTCGATTCTATTGCATATCCTCGCTCGCTCTACTTATTTTTTTTTATTAGGATCTCATTGTCCATTCCTACCTAGGGCCTTTTATTGCTATCTGTATTGGGGCTTCACTCCCCACCACTGCTCTCCGTTCTTCACCTCAAATAATTTGGGTTAGACTCCTGCTTTTTCACTCTTCCACTATCCATGCATGTGCGAATCATCTCCTTGATGCCCTACTCAATCTCCATTAGGTGTCTGGAGCATGAACATTGGTGCATTAAAAGGCTCTGTGGTCTCTCTCCCCTACTCCACCGAAATTGCAGACATCTGTGTGGGTTCCAGCACTACCTAGCAGTATGGCTATGTGCTTTGACCCTACATAGACCACATGGGTAAGAAAAAAAAGTACTCTAATATGATTATTGGGATTGAATGCTTGAAAGCCGCCCATTGACCTCTATGATGTGACTACGGTGAACATGAGGGAAGGACTTGATTTGATGCACATAGAAAAACTCATTAAGAAAATAGTAGTCAACATGTAATATGAATACGCCTACACTCCAACCTAAGGGGATAGAGCAAGACCTAGTTGCTACTGGTATATGTGATAGTAGGGATCGATATGCGAAGCCACAAGCTAGGAGTAGTTTCTATAGCTTACCTAGACCTTCGGCCTAGATATTTTATAACCTTGAACTAGTTGACCCAATTCCTTAGCTTAAATTAGGTTGATACCAGGGGCTATTTACATCAATAACAATGCTATTACAAAGGCCGGGATCTCTCGCAACTCTCGTAAGAGGGAATAAGGAAGAGCGAATGGAATCTTTCAACTGGAATCGCTCATCTCTCAACTGTAAACTATAAAGTCTTGCCTTGCAATCGGTCATTGGTCTAACCGGTCATCTCTGGTAACGCTCTTCTGTCATATGTCAACTTCGCTTAATCGTTTTTGTAAATCTCTCTATCCTACAGCCCTTTCCTTTGAGCCTCGGGCATGCCCCTTATTCTTGCTTTAGCTCATCCCTTGTAGCTTATTTACCGCTTCCCTTCCTGTAGTTTTGAGTGCAGGACTTGCTCTTTAACGTTCATTAAGCTTTCTACTCTCATATGCAAAGGGGTGTCCCTCTTGCACCAATACCCCATCGATAGCAAAGTCTGAAGCGTCACTGTGGACTTCAAGGGTTTGGTGTGGTCTGGGAGTCGCAACACCAGGTCTTTTGTCACGGCTTGCTTGAGGATGGTCGTAGATCAGAAGGGATGAACGCTACCTCCTCCTACATCAGATAGATTGAAGAGGCCTTTTAACTATCGAAAAGAGGGCATATAGCCCGAGTCCTGAATACAGGAAAGACCGATTACGACTGTTGCAAGAGTTTATACCCTTTCCGACAAAGGACGGGAAAGAAGCAAAGGGCAGACCGATAAAGACAGATGACCGGAGACCGGGAGGGGCAAGGCAACTCTTTCTAAAGGAAGGAATCAGTATTCGTGGACGGCTTCCGACAGACCGATTTCATAGGCTTTAACTAAAGATAAATGGGCGTATAGAGCAAGTCCTGCACTCAAAACTACAGGAAGGAAATGCCTTTGTATGGTAAAGAGTGGTGCATTGTTTGCGAACATGGAGGCACTATTTTCTGGGGTCGAAGTTCGTGGTCAAGACAGATAACATAGCGACGAGAGACTAGTAAGCTCATGGAGGCTAGTAGTCAGGTAGTCTGGTCTGGAAGCTGAAAGCAAAAAGAAGAGGAAGCTATAAAAGAGGACTAACCGCTAAAGCAGAGGAATTATTATCGCTTAGCGCTTGTGCTGAGGAAGAGGTATTAATGAAAAAAGGAAGAGCCGATTGAAGAGTTCGTTCTTCCTTCCCTCCTTCAGCCTGGAGAGAAGCATCAATCAGACTCTCCATATGGCCGGGTGCGGCGGGCAATCGATCGCTCATAAATGGATTACGGTCCCCTTTCTCTTGCCAACAAAGCTCCTCTTATCTTAGACGATAGGTGAGACTGAATTGGATATTCATAAACTCACTGACCCGTTTAAGCACAGGAGCGACAGCTATAGAATTAACTAACGCAGCTATCATACGCATTGAGACGGGACTCAAGTCCAAAGTGCCATTACGGATGACAAAGCGTTTAGCAAATTCAAAATGTTTTCGATATCAAGGACTTCTCCTTAGATATACGAACATCTAAGCTAGCCATGAGCTGTTGATAACGCTCAGCAACCTTACGATCCGCGAGAGCTTAACTAATTAACTAATAGGGCACCTAAGATCGCATACGCTTTAAAGACCTGTCCTGGGTATACCTCGTCAGCCAGCATCCACACTAAGATGTGATGTGTTAATGCGAATGATGGCCACGAGCTGTAATAACCAAAGCTGAGGTTTACCTGTGTGAAAAGTAACACTTGATCCCATCCGATTAGATGAAGCTCCCTTGTACGGAAGCTGGAACCTCACCCACCTTAGGGACCTGGTCATCCATGTGGCCGCAAAATCATAGCCGAAGATCGCACCCACCAGTAACTCAGTGAGACCGGCAGGCATCGAATCGGTTGCCGCCTTTCAAATCAAAAGAGTAGTATGTGATTACTCCCTTGACTTACTATTCTTAAGTCAGAAAGAGAACAACTATCTTACTGATTATTCAAAGATAGCACTATAACAACTGGCACCTTAGCGAGTCCCTTGGCGAGAAATAAAAGATATAGCCTATTTAACTACGCCTTACTAGTCCTCCGGTAAATAGGCTATATTGAAAAGAGACTAATGACGCGAAGGTATCCCTTTGCTGGCTCGTATTTGCTGGTTCGCTGGCGTAACTGATTCAGTTAGAGCGAGGGGAAGGTGCTCCTGATGATGCCATGGACGGCGAAGGACTCCTTCTCGGTCCCATGAAGCTGGGGTTTTGTTGTTAAGGGGAATGTGCCTGTTGCGGTTTGTTTATTCCAACAAAAGAAAGACAAAGACTGGGTGACTCCCAAGGCTGGGATGGGAGCCGATGCCATTCGATGTAGCGCAGTCGGGGCCAACTGGGACAGCAGACTTCCCCTGGAGACACACAGAGTCTTCAAGGAGTACACTGAAAAATTCAGTCATTCTTAAATAGCCGAAAACATAAGCAGACTGATAAGCTCTTCAAGGGGGCCAGTATGATTGTACCAGGAGAGGTGATGTTTCATCCTGCCAGAGTGCCAAATGCTTAGCATCCTCCTTGAGGGGAGGTAAGTAAGTGAGTGGGTTGCCTATGAAAGGTGTTGCAAGTGTGCACACCAAGTGCTCTCCTCACTAAATGAACCCTGTATACTTTGTTGGCTATCAATAAAAGCTTACTTTGGTTGCCTATAATACTCATTTTGAAAAGCATTGTCCCTATACTTGGCTGACTCGCAGGGCCGTCATTGCACGGGGGAGTGCCGCACGGTTCGTACTTGTGAGAAATAGTTTGGACCGTCTCAGTAGGTATCAGAGCAGGCTTCTTGGTGCTAAAAAATGGGTGGTACAGCGGCGCAAAAGACCAACAAGGAACGGATCGAGGACCTCGAGTCGCAAACATCGCAAATCGGTGGGATTGTCGATGGTGTGGCTCAGCTCATAGAGTGTGTTGACGCTCTCGAAGGCGGTATTCAGGTAACAAAGATTCGTGTCCCTGAGCCTCGAGCATACGGGGGAGCCCGTGATGCGAAGGAACTAGAGAACTTCCTCTTCGATATGGAGCAATACTTTAGGGCTGTCAAGCCCGACTCGGAAGAGACGAAGGTCTCCATGGCTACGATGTACCTTACAGGTGACGCCAAGCTCTGGTGGCGCACCAAGTATGATGACATTGTAAATTGGCGTTGCACCATTGACACTTGGGAGGATTTGAAGAGAGAAATGAAGACAAAATTTATTCCAGAGAATGTTGAATACATGGCCCGACGCAAGCTAAGGCAGTTGAGACATACGGGCACGGTGCGGGAATATGTGAAGCAGTTCTCGGCCTTGATGCTAGACATCCGAGACATGCCCGAGAAGGACAAGTTGTTCTACTTTCTCGAGGGTCTAAAGCCTTGGGCCCAAGCCGAGCTCCAAAGACAGCGGGTCCAGGACTTGGCATCGGCACAGGCAGCGGCAGAACGCTTGACCGACTATGCCGCAGAGGACGCATCAAAGAAGAAGGGACCATCACTAATACTAGCGGGAAGCCGGCCAAGCCTAACAAGGCTAAAAGTGGGGGAGACAGGAAACAAAGTGCGAGTACAAGCTCTTCCCAGTCTCGGGGGTCGGTAGCGTCAAGTTCGGGAGCCAAGACCATCCAATGCTTCCTTTGTGGAGGACCGCATAGGGTGGCCAATTGCCCACAAAAGCGGGCGTTGAACGCCTTGCAAACCACGACTCAGTCGGAGCCAACTCAAGACGAAGAGGAGGAACCTACAAGGGGGCTTTACGCTACTGAATGCTGTCAAGAAGCAGGCCGCGGAGGCGAGGAAGGCCCCAACCAAGGGGCTAATGTATGTTGACCTTAAGATCAATGGCAGGGCCACCCGTGCCATGGTAGACACAGGGGCCGCCCAACACTTTGTGGCAGGGACCGAAGCACAGCGCCTTGGCCTCAAGTTGGAGAAGGATTCGAGCCGCATGAAAGCGGTTAACTCGGAAGCCCAACCCATACATGGCATTGCCAAGGCAGTGCCCGTCAAGCTAGGACAATGGGAGGGGCACATGAATCTCACTGCAGTACCACTGGATGACTTCCAAGTATCCCTTGGCATGGAGTTTCTAAGGGAGATTAAGGCCGTGCCAATGCCCTTTGTGGGCTCATCCCGACCGGTCAATCTCCTGTCATTGCTATCTCGTGCGCGAAGGGTTGCCCATGCTCCTAATTAAGTCCATCCGGGTCTTCCATCTTTAAATTCAGGTTCCGACTCAATCGCAAGTCAAGCAAAGGGCCTCTCCGATTGGCGAACGTCGAAGGAGAAGAAGGCGGAGGGAGAATAGCAGACTCTCCTGGTAATACATCCCCAGAGCGTGGCAATTATCCTCGCCTCATCGAGATCATGTATTTTTGAGGAGAATCTGATCCTGATGTACCTTGCTCTAAAGGGTCTCTGATCTCTGCCGTTAGTGCTAGCTGGTAGGTTGTTGGAAATCATTACGATAGGCGGATTTCCTTTCTTGTGAAATATCCGTGAATATTGTTCTTGGTATTCCTCGAAGACGCATAGATCATAGTTCTTATTTGCCACATTGAGATCATCTCCTGGTGAGCTGGTAAAATGGATTCTTAAGACAGGGGATAGAAGATGGAAGAGGAGTGTCCTCCGCGTATTTGGCACTCCATAAATGCGGAGCTGCTTTGCCCTTGTCGGCCTTTGAAAGCATAGTTGACAAGCGAGCCAATCCAGTAAGAGATACTTCTCCTGGAGCTCTTCAAAGTCGTACTCATCCGGTTGACCATGTCTCTCTAAATAATCTATGAATAGCTCTCCCACTTTGCCTCTCTTGAAGCACTTTGAGATCGTCGTATAGATTCCTTAAGCTCTGATAGGAATGCACGGAGAGCTTCCTTAAGATCGGATCATTATAAATCTCGTACCAATGGTTACATCTTTCGAGCTTTTCGATGATTATCTCAGGGGAAGTGTTAGGATTTATTATTTATAGTGGATGCCCATATTATGTTTAGTCCCACATCGAAAAGGAGAGCCTTAGAGCCTCCACTACTCATCTATATAAAGGGACTTGACTACTCATTGTAATACACAATTCTCTTCACAGAGATAATCAGAATTCCTCTCTCCCATTTCCCAAAAGAGTGTTGGTTACTAGTCCTCAAGAAAGATCAGATGCACAGAAGGAGCTGCACATGAAGAATGGCAAGACATTGAAAGAAGGGGTTCTGCACGAATGCCCTGTTGAGGAAGAGAAGGGGTTTGAGAAGAAGGCCTTATCGTCTGCTAGAGGAACTGACATGACATCTAATTCAACTATCTCAGCTTGCTGCATCGAGGAAAGAGGCTAGGCACCGAATTGGATGGGAGGGAAGGTGTGCAAAGAGGCATACTGGCTGAATAGGAAGCTAACCAAGGTACAGAAAAGACCCAGGCAAGAGGTAGAATGAAGGAGGTTTATCCGAAGAATCCGCCCAACAGAGAGGGATGAACTCAAGGAAATAAGTACTCCATCCTACGGAGCCAATAGAAGGGGAAGCGGTTAGAGCCTGAGCCAAGTAGGCAGATAACGGAGCAGGGACCAATCTACCTATGGGAACCAAATAACTGGCCTCAAGAAAAGGTATCGAACTGTGGAAATCCTTAGGTAAAGCATGATTTTAGGGAAATCCTTTTAATGCTAAAAGGATCTTATATCTGTGCTTGGCTTTTCTACTCTCCTTGCTTTCTGAGCCTCTTTGATCTTATAATTACTGGTCTGGAGTAAGGGACGGAGGAAGACCATATTAATATTAATCAAGGAGTAAAGAGAGAGCTATTCCTTAATTCAACTGTAAGCAGAGGAAAGAGCTTATCTTATCTTATTAAACTGAGGAAGGAAAAGAGAGCTACTCTTTAATCTACTAACAGTTACGCAAGGTATTATTATCGCTTAGCGCTTGTGCTAAGGAGAGTTCTCTTGCGATTCAATGTTGATAAGGACATCTCGTACTCAATTCCTGCATTAAACCAGGAAGTGCAGGATGGTTAACTCACAAAGAGACATTACACTGATAATCAATTACTAAACTAAGGAAATCAAGCATTCTTCCTTAGCACAAGCGCTAAGCGATAATAATACCTTAAAGAACTAATCATTAAGGATTACTGCTTAGAGAGACTCCTTACCTTTAGCACTCTATTTGAATTAATCAGTTAGAGCAGTTGAGGGCTAGCCCTCCCTCGTGCTTAACACTCATGGGTCACTTCACTCGCCTTTAATGATACTCTTTACCGATTTTTTTAGTATTCTTGTAACCAGCCTACCGAACCTCCTGTAGTTACACCCGGACCTCCAATCAAGCTGGCATTCAAACTCGAATTCCAACTCAAACTCGAACTCAAAAAAAACAGGAACTCGAAATAAAGTAAGTAATCACTGAAACTTCGGAAGACATGACAGCAGGATAAGTGTAGCTCTCAGTTACCCTAACTTCAAACACTAGGGTTGGAATCTGGGCTTGCTGCTAAGATTGAAGTGCAGCGTAAAACTACTAGGTGGGATTGTCCCATCGGGAGTTACACTTCCTGCTAGAACCCGAAGACAAGACGGCTGTGATTGGACTAGTAAGAGTAGCAAAGCCCACTACTTCCGAAAAGTCCGCAGGAAAGAGACGCTCTGAGGTCTGACCGCAAGAGCACGCTCTGGAATGCATGCCAAACTATACTGCGACGGTGGCTCCATACGGGGGAATCGGTTGTTAGTATGTGTTGGTATAAGCTTAAGGGTTCCGTGGGTAACAAACACGGAACTTGCGTGAAGCTAAAAGGAGAAAAGAATTGGTCTTTCGGTTACTTCCTCAAGTAAGGAATGCCGGGATGAGGAACTCAAAACGAGCATGGAAGCGAGGGAAAGAGGTTGTCTTCTCGTACCTTGAAGAGGAAAGAGCTACTCCTTAATCTACTTAAACTTTAAGAAAGGAGAGTTCTCTTCTGATTCAAAGAAAGAAAGAGATATTCCTTAGCACAAGCGCTAAGCGATAATAAAACCTTGATGTACTGAAAACTCAGTAAGGGGAGTTGTCTTAATCTTACACAGGGGACAGCACTCTTCCTTGATTCAGCTCAGATTGAACTCATAGTGAAGCAAGGAGGTATGCTGATGAGGATTCAGAAACAATACATTGGGTACCTCAGTCACTACCTCTGTTGCGGCGCACCCCTACTCACTTAAAGGATGCTGCTTAATTACGAAGGAAATTCTTCAAATAGCGGAGAAAACCATTTCTCTAAAAAAAATTGATCAATTTTAAGAACTCATCCAATCCGACGCAAGGCTCGGAGAGCCTTTTAATCCCCATCCAAAATTAGCGAATTTTTCTTTTTCGTTAGTTAAGAGAGACGGAGATGAATACTCTATCTCATCTCTAACTCATTTCTTATCTGACTTTAAAAATAAATAAATAAAAAAGATAGCAAGTTCTATGCACAAGTTTTCTTAGTGCTTTCTAATTCACAAGAATAGAAGCCTTTCTTTTGTTGAGTTGCAGAAATATGCAACAGGATAAAGGAAACCGATTGAGAAACTTGCATGAGGCTGGCTATTCACTCACTTTTTTCTGCGAATGTGCAGCGGCGAGAAGCCAACTGGTTGTTGGACTGACCTATGGTGTGTTCCGGCGAAGCGCCGGGTTGTTGGTAAGGAGCGTGAGCGGGCGGGGGCTCACACAAGTAAGTGAAGGACCCCCGTAGGGCCTTTCTGAAGTGTGGCCCACACACACGGCCGGGGGGAAATAAAAGGGAGGGGGGGATAAGGGGAGCCTTAGCCCTTAGAATAGAATTCTAAACCGGCGCGGCGCTGCTGGATGCTTCTGATCAATAGAACAGGAAGAGGAGCCTGACCCCGCCAACCAAGTAAAAATCAAAAAGAAAGACCACCAAAAGTAACGACCACCAAGATACGCATAGTGATTCGATCTTTTGATCACCCATTTTTTGAAAACCATTTTTGGGGGCTTCCGCCTTACACACGGAAGATTGGATTGCCTGAATCACGAGTCTTATATACTGTGTTACGATCACCTCATATTGATAAAAAGTCCAGAGAACAAAATGGAAATCAAGAAACAATTTCTGGTCATAAAAACAGAAACGCATGAATTGCGCAAGAAGTTCTTTTGGTTAAAACGCCGTGCGACTTGGAGGACATAAGACTTCTTGGTCAAGCCAAAAAGATTGCCGACAGAATGCTCCTACCCCACCATGCCTGGCCCTTTACCTTACCTTAAGAAGAAAGAAATAGGGGGGTATGAAGCGTGGGAAACAATGCAAGAAGTTTATGGTATGATACAACAGGTAACCTTAAGGAGTGGCGGCAAAGCTCTTGATTGATCAACGCGGGTGAACTGTGCTTAGACGCTTCGTAAAACCGCACCGATCTACGAGAGGAGCTGATGGATGAGTAGGCTTCCCCTTTCGATTCACGGAATGTGATCTGGGACACGATGGGAGTTTGCGTGCCTCGGTAGGAAAGAGATCACCGAAGTATAGCACAAGACCGCCTTTTCTTGCTGCCATGGGGTCGACCTGTAAACAAGGTAAACCCAATGGGAACCAAAAAACGAGGGGTACCGCATTGGGCAGAAGACGATCCAAAAAGCGAAGGCTCACCCAGCAAACGGAGGTATTGAAAATAGCTCGACCATAGGGAGAGGAAGAAAAGCTTTATTAGTAAAGAGCAAGAAAAAAAGCCCAAACTCATGCCATCTCGGGGATTCGAGGCATGAAATACTATTCGAATCTCGAGTAAGGCAGGACGGAAGAGCTTTTCATTTGAAGGCAAGGAAAAGAGATGGGCTCTTAAGTCCAGGTCGAACGACTACTACTTCTTTATGGATGGCGGGAGGCAGGTTCTTTAGTTCTCTATCCCTTGCAGGTCAACCAATGAATGATAGGCAATTCCCCTCTTATCCGGTTCGGGCGGTTCCAAACAAAAGGGAATGAAATCCACTTGAGTCTTCACCTCCTTTAGATAGATAGAGCCCCCGTGCTCCTAATGTAGAGCTAGAACTACTGCTACCGTGGAATCCGCGATCACACATGAGTACCTCGCCTTCCAAAAAAAGCGGCTGCGAATTAGCACTAATGCTAATGGGGACCATCGATCAAGAAGGACTTCGGAGACTGCAATCGAATTGAAAAAAGAAAGATATAAATATAGGGCCAACTCTTCTAGTTGCGCCTCTAACCTTACTGCTACCCAACCTGCTGATAAAAGGTCGAATTCAGCAGGGCTGCAGGCACGAAATGCCGATCAAATCCGTTAAAGGAAGCCTAATCAAAGCAAGCAAACAAGAAGATCTGACTGAGTTGATGATGGACCGGATCTCGAAAGGCGAGAGGCTTTCATAAAGACGTATGAGAAAGGGAGGGTCGAGAGAGGCTTATTGCACGATCCACCCAACTCAGCTAAGCTAAAAAATGCTGCATAAGAGAGTTGGAGGCCGGCCCCTGCCCATCTGGAGGTGCACGCCCATTTAGGAACATATGCAAAGGGGTAAAGAGAGAAGTCAATGGAGAACTACCAAATCCAATGACTTTGATTTGTTCGTACCATTCTGTCATCGATCACTGCTGGGTCGGTTGGTGAGTCACCAAAAAAAAGCATCGAGAAAGGTCAAGCATATATGTTTTATGAAATGATCAGCGGTCTCATTTATGCTATGCCCTGCATCGTGTTCGTGTGTGTTTATTGAGCTTTCTTCACTTCAGCGCCATGCGCTTTGCTTCTCTTTATAGAAGAGAGAGACCGTTGTCTTGAGAGTGAAAAGCAAGCGCAAGCGATAGAAAGGATAGTCCCTCGCGCGTTCGCGCGAACTACTATAAAATGGTGAGATTATTAGATCATTAGTGAAAGAAGGACCAACGACGATCCTATCCTAAAGAAGAAGGAGGAGTAGGGGGAGTCAGTCTTCTTTGAAGATCGAGGCGCGAAGTGTCGGACAATTATGCCATTCGGAAGAAGTCTTCTACAGATACAGAGACTAAGCCTGTTACGAGTAAGTGGAGAGGAAAGATCTCCAGAGATTCTTATCTCATTCCATTCCAGTGGCTCGACCAGTAACCAATGGCGAAAACTAAAAAATCCATGGTTTCCCGGTAGAACCCCATTTCGCCCAAGTTGTTGCGAAACCGGAAAAAAGAAGCGGTTTTTCGCACAGCTTGCTCATAGTGCAGGTCCCACTTGTATATCGTATTTGGCCGAAGAAGCATCGGACAGGTTGGAGTTCTTACCTTCTTGGGACTCCATGGACCAAGATCTGCTTTCATTATATGGGCAATACCGATCTACTTTAGTAGATCATATAGATGTAGAAAAAGCTTCTGATTTTGATGAATTGGAAACATCTTTTTTCCATTTCTATTTACCTAGTTCATATCTTTGTTTCGTGTGTTCCCGGGAGGAATTCGATCTCTTCAATCTCGGGATACCACCTAAATAACTGCGGCCAGAGAGTCAAACAAATAGGTCGGGAAGAAAGAGTCTGAGGTCGGGTCGGACGACATACATCTTGGTTGGTTCCACCACCACTAGAGATTGGACATATATATAATCTGTTTTCTAAATAAAAAAAGATATTAAGATTAATATTATAAAATCTTATTAATAGTAATAGCTGCAAGACCAAAACAGGGTGCAAAAAACCGAAAGCCCTTCTTTTAAGTTCCTCCCAGATACATGGCTTACATACCCGGCTCAACATTCTTGGAAAACAATCGAATCGAGGGGACGGAGTAGAGCTCGACTGAAAGGAGAGGGGACGGAGGAGAATTGGCCATTCAATCTTGTAAACTAATCGAGACCGAAATTGGAAAAAGAGATACGAACGGAGAGGAATAACCAATCGATGAAGGAACATGAAACCATTCTGTTTCAATAGAGGTACGAGAAACGGTTGGGGGCAATGAAGTAGGTGAAGTGGTTGGATTTTGCGAGCTGTTCCAACCACTGCTGGATGTGATTCCAAGAGCCGAACGAGAATGAATACCACACAGAAGAGTCAAGACCAGGCTCCCTAATGGAATGTTTAACCGATCCATTCCGGATCGACCGAATTGGTACGGAAGTTGTAACATGGGAAAACCACGGAAAACACAACTTATTTGAATAACCCGGTGACCTACCAATTGTAGAAGTAGGATCTTTGGCAAGCAATAAGCACTTAAATAATACAATTCGAGTGTACCATCTTCTTTCTCATTTCGAGGAAAAGGTGCGGGAGGAAAAGAAAACAACGGAGGGATCCGAATCGGACCTAAATGGGAATGACATGAAAAGTCTTTTTCAAAACCTAGCATTAAGGGCGTTACGACGATATACGAGAGGAATGAAGAAAAACTCGTGATTGGTGTGGAGGGGAAGATCTGTTTATGATATAGTTCAAGAAAGAGTCGTCTCATTTCCTTACTTCTTCGTTCTTTCTAATTCATTCACTTCAAGGCTGGTTCTGAACGCTGGCTGGTAAACTAATACGTCCTTAGTAAACATTCGATCTCCCCGGAACGCTAAAATCATTCTGCTTTCCTGAAAAAAGTCAACTTACGGAAACATCTATCACGCACTTCAATCCGCACATAAAACAAACGAGTCCTCTTTCCCAGCTCTCAGTCCTGTTCCCTTTAACGGAGCACTTTCGATATCGGCTTTATTCTCCGATTGCAGCTTACTATTTGAATGAGTTATTGTTATTAAGAGTTATTAAACATTCTCTCGACAGGTTTGAGAGCGCAGGGGGAGGAAGGGAAAGTTTGCAGGTGAAAAAAGGCGATATATGGTCTCCTCGGGCTTGGTTCGAGATATGAAGTTTGGTTATGACGAGGATAAATGGGTTCCAGAAAAGCAATGCCGATCGTACATATCCAGTGTTCATAAAAAAAGGAGACAAGAGGAAGCCCACTGTTCTCTTCGTGTACTCTGTTTATAACTCTAAATTCAAAAGTAAAATTATGATATTAGTCAGATCAGATAAGTCAAGGATCGCAAAGGATTCAATCCAGCCCGGGACGGTCCCTGCGGCTACCTTATAGCGGACGCTTCCGAGTGAAGCAGCCCGCCAGTCTGCCCAAAGGCAAGTAGTGGCAAGAATCGGGTCAGATTCTGCCGGGACGCGATAGCTGATTCGCCCTACACTCGGGTCACGTCGTTCCCCCGAGGCCCAGAAGCTCAAAGCGATTCAGCAATATTGAGATGCTTTTAGTTACCGAGTGGCTAGTTCGGCTGGTGATTCGTTCACCTGCTTGCTAGCTTCCATCGCAAGCACGCTATCTTTTGTTCGCCCGCTACCGCACGGACCGACCCCACATAGAGCCGAGCTAAGGCTAGCAGTGAGCGGCAAAGGGAGAGCCGATCCAACTCCGAGAGGCCACTTTTCCATCCGGGGCTGGTTGCCAACCAGGGCTGAACCCCGGAATAAGCAGAGTAACTAGGCGACTTATAACTAAAATTCTTATCCAAAAAAAAATAATATAATACCCACGGGCAAATCCCTGTTCAGGCTTTTCCATGAGCTCAAGGGTTTGAGCCCATAGGATTAAATAACTAATTCCTTCTTTATATGATATTTCTTTTCGGGTGTCAATTCTCTTCCTTGTTCTGTTCGTGTAGAAAGGAGAGTCCCTTTTCCCGCATTCTTATTTTATATATTTTCACTAATAGTGGGAGTTTGTTCAACAAGTATCCAATTTGCCTTCCTTGTTGAGGATGCTTTTTCCCTTTCCCTTTGAGAAACTCGTTAGCTCTTTCCCGAATAAGGTTTTGGAAATAGCTGATGATTTCTTCTTCACTGTATTGATAAGAGCAACAGAACGCAAAGGCTAAACGGATTTTGATTAAAGGAAAAAGCGTTCGTAGGAAGGTATTATTATCGCTTAGCGCTTGTGCTAAGGTGGGCAGGTTCCTCTTTTTTCCTTTATCCATTTTCGCATATAGTATAGGTATTTTGTTCTAGGGTTAATTTCTTCTTCCAACTCTTGAGAGGAGCTCTGGTCTCCAGGGTCCCGGTCGGTCCGATTGAGACGACCAAGCCTAATACTCGGGTCTTCCGGGGTATTCCTCGGATCAGTTCAATAGAAGTCTCGGCCAGTTTTAGGTCTGCCAAGGCCTTTTGAAAGAATTCCTTATATCTGAGATATACCCTTTCAGAGTCGACCCCTTTTTTTATAGCAAAGATCATGTCATCCGCATATCGAACGTATCCCAAGCTCTCTTCTGTTTCCATAAATTCGTGGATTTTCAAATCTAGTTGATGTAAGAAAATGTTCATCAGCACTGGAGAGAGGGAGCTCCCTTGCGGAATGCCTTTTGTGTGGTTAGAATAATCATTTCCTTTCTTGTCTAAGATTTTTGTTTGTAAGAAGGTGGATATGAGATCACAGAAGGAGGTAATCGGACCTCGACCTTTCCTAAACCCGTGTGATTGAGGCAGAAAGATCTCCTCAAAGACTATATTCAATAAATAAGAAAGCGCATCCATCACGATGATATCACCCTTGTTGGGCTGGGTAATGGCTCGCAGCTCCCCAGGTTTGTTTGGTTTAGGAATCCAGGAGCGGTACATCGGGGAGAATCGAAAAGTAGAGTTCAAGAGTAACTTTTGCGTTTCTTGCAATTCCCTTTCAGACGTTAGTTCCTTATAGACAGACTTCGACCCCCAAAGATAGCCTATTGTTTCGACTAACTTATCCATCAACCCTTTCCTCTTAAGAAGACTTTCCTCTCCTTTTAAAAGAGTTAACCAATCTTTCAATTCTACCATCATAGCAAACTTTTTCTTTTTTTCTTTGACTTCTTCTTGGCTGGTTCTGAACGCCGCGTAACATCATCTTCAACCAACCTCCACCGTACGTACCTTTCGGTGCGGCCACTAAAGAATTGCTTATACACTAAACAGCTGCTTATATACGCTTACTAAAAGCCGGAAGACCCGAGCTTTCATTCATGCGTCAGTGGCCGGAGCTGATAAACCAGCTATGGCAGGGGAAAAAGTGACCACCAAGGCTGCACATACCTCTGAAGTTTGGGTGGAGGTTAGAAAGAGGGGTAAAGGAAAGGATGTTAAGGGTGATTCGGCTAATCATGAAGATGGCATGAGGAAGGAAGCTGTACTAGGTGAGCATTCCGATTCCAAAAGCAGCAAAGAGGGTGCCGGTGTTTGCTCCCTTCCGGGATGAACTAAGGGAGGGGGGGGAAATTGCTAGAAATATTAACCTACCGGGAGAGTTGAACCAGAAGACAGATAAGGATGTAGGCCCGGCAAGGACGACTAACTTGCACTCAGCAACCGTAAGTCTTCAAGATGATGGAATAGGAGTGGGGAAAAAAGCTGAACTAGGTGAATCTTCCGATTCCGAAAGCAGCAACGGGGAAGAACGAGTTTTCAGCGGTGAGGAGGGGGAAGAAGGTGAAATCACACCCTCGAGACCAGGTCAGATTGCTGGTGAACCCTCATCTGCCTCTCCGGATTCCGATCCGTTGGGAAGTCAGTCTAGGATTCCTTGCTTGAGTCTGCATCCCCTATTGGCTTTATTGCATATTCGACTGATTGCGCCTACCTCTTTGCTTTCTATTCGACTTAGCTAGCATGACTCGTCTCTAAAGTTTCATTCAAGTCGTAACTCCTACGCCTAAACTCATTCACTCCTGAACTCTGGAAGTAGCCATCGGGAACCAAGCAAGGGAAAAGAAGCAAGGCCAATGAATTCCAGAAGACCGATGGCCTGGAAGGGCAGATCAGACCCATTGAGATAGTTACAGCGGGAAGGGAAGGGCAGATGCCGACGGGAGAGCTCGAGCCTTACCAGATAACCAATAGCAGGACCCAGATACCAATGGCAGGACTTATTTGCTTAAGACAGTCATGCGTACCTTACCCGATTCCCTATTGGCTTAATAAACAAGCGATTGAAGAGTTAACTTCAGACCGATAGATAACAGTACAGCTATAACAAGGCAACGGAGAGATTCGATTCGCTAAACAGCAGATCGATATCCCTTTGCCTTATTGAGCCTGAATTTGAGCATGTTAAGGAAGCCCTATTCGATTGCTTTAACACGGCTTTTGCTTAAACAAATAGGCCTACGAGATGAAATAACAGAAGGAGCAACTAGAACTAGAGGAATGCTGCTTACCGAAGGACCTATCGCCAGCCCTATGATTCCTTTTCCCTACACCCCCCTTGTGGCACACCCTTTTCCATAGACCGAGAAAGGAAAGACAGCACGCCGATAGAGCTGCTAACAAGGGCAGATATTGAAAGAAAGTAATTCTTCGTAGACCGATTGATCGACCAGTTACAGGGCCGAAGACAGGGCAAGAAGAGATAGATCTCATTTCAAAGAAGATCGATTCACCAAAGCGATTGATCCAGAAGAGCGACTGGAAGATCTATTTCAAGAGAGATTCGCGCTTGGACCAGACCAGCTAACAACTAGCGGAGAGAGAGATTGACTCATAACGGAAGAGCTACTGCTACTAGAATCAGAGCTAGCCATAACGGAAGGAGACGCATTCAAAAACTAGAGAAAGGGGACGGAGTAGAGCTCGACTGAAAGGAGAGGATGGGGGCAGGGACTAAGACTAAAGCAAGGGACCTTTACCAGTTCCACATTCCGGATTAGTGATAGAGGTTGGACAGAGAGCTGACAGCCGATGCCCTATAGCGATAAAGACAGAAGTACCTTGAAGCAAGGGATTTGACAGATTCTCGATTCCAGGGCAGGTAGCTTCTTTAAAGCTATAGCCTTTCCGGAAGACTTTATTGAATTCAAATCTATATATTGGAATTAAGGGAATTGGTATTCGTTCGTGTACTGATTGATTGAGCTCAAAGGCGGGAAAGGAAGTGGAAAGAACTCCACCGAATTTCTTGCTTTACTGATTGCGTCTACTAAAGTCATTCCATCTGTAGGCTTAAAAGAAAGCATGGCCGGTATTTAGAATTATCCTTTGATCTACAAATAAACACACATTAATCTTCGCGCAATAACCCCCCTATACTATATGCGTGTTCTACATCAGTCCCCTCCACTTCAGGAAAACTCGTCCTCGAGTTTATAGGTTCGAATCTCCCGCGATCTATCGGAATGCCAAATAATGCTCTCCACCCACTTCTCCTTCTTCTTCGTCTTCTTGCAACAAACAAGAAAGAAACATGTAGCTCTATTGTTTTCTCAAGATCTGACCTGGACCCATTAAAGAAAAACTTCCTCTCGCCAATGATTCCAACACTTTGCATCGAAGGTGATCCGTCTACCCAAACTATTCCTCCTCCATCGAAACAATAGAACCCATCAACACTTATTACACTTGAGTGCAGCAATGATATTGTGATAGGAGCAATTCCCGATGGCTTTAAGACCATAGTATTACCAACTGACATATCTCCAATACCCGAATCAAAAATCAGCTCGGAATCCCCAATAGACTTCAAGGTATCTATAAACATCTCCTCGATCTTCAACAACCACGTACTTGGGATTATTTCATTGTAAGACTTTAGGAGACCTTCTTTTTCATTCCGTTTCCTTTCCGGTACAAGCACCTCAAAATTTACTTTCACATCTATACCAATTGACGCATCTTTACTTTCATTCGTACAATTGTGTTCTTCCTCTTCAAATTCGGGTTTATTAACAACGGGAATTGATTGCCCCTCCACTTTTAAAGCTTTGGGGTTATTTGTTGACTCTTCTCGGGAAACCATCAATATTTTACGCTGACCCCACGTGAATAAATATATATTATCTTTTCTCACATGGACACCGTTTACATCCTTTTGCCACGGTTTACCCAATAAAACATGGCCTTCACTCAAGTCAACAACTTCGCACATAATATCATCCCGATAAAATTTACCAATAGAAATAGGCACATAACAAATCTCAACGACACCCTCCTTAGAACCTTGCCTAATTTCCGTCGGTAATTTAAGATATTCCACAAGCTTCCTAGATAGGAAATTCTTGCTACTATCATTATCCACAATTAATTCACATACCTTTTGATTGATAGTGCAAAAATGCCGAAAAACATCGCAGCGAACTTCTTGTACTCCTAAATTATCACACTTTTCCCCTCTTTCGTTGTCGGATTTATCTTCGCGTTCGGGTTGTGGTTGAGAGGAAATCTGATTTGTTCGCTCCTCCTCTTGTGAAAAGTTTTGATCTTGTCTAACACCATGTTGACCGCGAGCAAAATCTCCGGCGCATTGAACATTGGTGTCTTGATTTCGGTTGGCGTTGAGTCCCAATCCGACAAGCATATCACGGATCTCCGCTATCTGCCGCCCTTGTTCCTCAAGCGCCGCCCATATGGCTTCGTTCCCATGAGCAACGTCGATGGGAAATCTTCCTTCGCCTCCGTAATTAGACATCTAGCCAGGCAAATCCTCGCTCTGATACCAATTGACGCAGTGGGAAGGTGTGGGCTCCAGAGTTAAACACGTTAACTCCAAGGGTTCTGGAATCCACCAGCAAAAGATCTGGAATCCACCAGGAAATATAGAGAAACTCTCTTGATAAATTTTATTCAATGACAAAAGATTATTAAAAACAAGCCCAAAGCCCTCCTTTCCCTATGGTCAAGCTGTTTCACACCTTAGCACAAGCGCTAAGCGATAATAATTCCTTTAATACCTTAAAAACGGTCCGGAGGTGGCTAACGTGGTCGTTTAACGAATAGCTATAGCCCACGATCAAAGTATACCACCAGTCGTCTAAGTACGGGTGGAATAGCTCATTGTGGAGGGTGCATAACGTGGCAGGGGCATTGGTGAGTCCAAAAGGCATAACCAAATCAAACGCCCCTTTATTAGTAAGGTTGCTTGCTTGTCACACAGGTCGTCTTTGGCTTGTCTCCTTCCGCGATATGCACTTGGTAGTAGCCCGACCGTAGATCCAACTTCGAGAAGTATCTCGCGCTTATTGATTAGGGCGAAGAAGTCTGCAATCAAAGTGGATACTTGTTCTTGATGGTTAGGTTACCTTGTTGAGCGCTCGATAATCAATGCACAAGGCTACCGCTTCTTCTGGAATAAATAAAACAGGGGCTCCCCAACCTTTTCCCCAGCAAGATAGGGAAAAACTGCCTTGGAGGCTGGAATATAAATAGGCCTCAATGAGTTCCTGAAATTTTTTCCTGAGCTCAACCAATCCCCTTAACTAATAGATGCTAGTTGGGGGGGCCATCTGCTAAACCCAGCCCCAGTCTAAGTATAAGGGGGGTTGGCTTCAGGCTCCAACTCGATCTTGTGGTAGACTGCCCTCCTAGGGGGCACTTGGCAACTCACTCGTGGGGCATGATATCCCAAAATTCCTAAATTGCTGCACTTCCTGAGAAAGAAGTCGTCTTGGTATTGGATCCGCTCTTCTGTTAGCATGAACATGAATTAGATTCTATTCGTCTTCTTTATTTTTAAGATAACCCCCCGCCCGAACCATTCTTAAGACCACCAAGCCCTCTCGAATGAGTTCTACTATAGAAGCTTTCAACGTAGACCCGGGGACAAATCTTTCACTCACTGAGAAGTGAAAACCTGTGACTAGATCGTCCTGAAGACGGATGCGACGGGAAGAAGTGGCATTTGGAAGTGTTGCTGACTTAACATTTAGGTTTCGGCATAACAAAGCTTGCACTGTCTTTTCGCACTTAGGCGCACAGCGTGCCATTGGTAATGATTCTACTACGGTGCCACAAATTCGCAAACTGATCCTAAGTAATCGTTGTTGTTCATTGGATTCCGGAGGAACTACTTCGTTAGGATTGGGGAATTGCTGCGATTCTTCCTGAATAGCCTGGATTCTCCCGTCGAGAGTCACTTTGAAAGTCTTACCTAAACTCTTCCGACTGAATATGATAAAGCCTATAAAACAACGAGCTACTATCATTTCTTCATTATAGATTGAGATCTTCTTCGAACTTAATGCACAAATAGATGGAATAGCAGCAAATAGCATCTTTCTAGCCTGCATATTCGTGGAACTCAATCTCATTTAGAAAGCTTATCTCTATCTTTCAGCAACTGAACGGGAAGTGGTTTAGGAAAGGACTTTAGAATCGGATGCGCTCGTCCAGCGAGAAAGGCCCTGACCCCGCCAACCAAGTAAAAATCAAAAAGAAAGAAGAGAACGAAAGGTATTATTATCGCTTAGCGCTTGTGCTAAGGAGAAGAGAACTTCGTATTTTGGTAATTCTCTAGGAGTCATGTTTAACCTTGAATGCTATTAATGGATTCTACAGCAATAGTCCCTCGGACTCGGAAAGTAATAACGAAAATGGCTAACCCAATAGCAGATTCCGCAGCTGCCACCGTTGGAACCAATGAAGCAAATGATTGACCCATCATATCATCCGAAGAAACGGAAAATACCAAAAAGTTCGAATTCACAGCTAATAACATTGATTCAATTGGCATTGACATAATAGGAATATTTCGTCTATTAAGGAGGATTCCCCAAATACCTAAAATAGAGATGATCATAGAAAATGTGAAATATTTGATAGAATCCGTTTCGGGAACGTAGAATGTAAGAGAAATTCAAATGTTATAACTCCAGTACGATAACGAAAAAGGGCCAATAAAAAGCAATCAAAGCGCCACTCTGATCTACGACCATCCTCACTCATAGAACAAGCTTGGGAGCATATTCCCACATAATTGAGTACAATCGAGCTCGATCCTGTGCAGTTTTGAATAGAAAAGGAATATGCTGCCCCTTATTGTAGTGTTGCAGCTGAAGAGAATCTACTCTCTCGAGGAGAGCTTTGCAAAACCCAACGGAAGCTTCTTTATCGAGCCCTAATGGCTTGATGTAATTATTAACCACGCTGTCGGAAAGGGAATGTTTTTTCCCTATATTAAAGAGGGCTCGTAATTCTTCTTCGATATGGGACCGAAGAGGTTCTGGCGCCGCCAGATTGTCTGGGAGAGAGAGAGCCCTTTCCCACTCGAGCTTGGGAAATGAGGTAGACGCTTCCTCATCCGCCCCAGCGGGTAACATCATATTCCCGTTCGGGGGAAAGGGTGTTAGGAGGACCCTCACAGCTAAAACAATCAAAAAGGTCAGACCGCTTTAAGTTTAAAGTAAAGTAAGTTGCAGCCTAGTTTTATTAACAAAAAAGATAGGCCCCGACCCCCCAGAGAAACCCCAACCCTTGAAAGTAGCGTTAGAAATAAATCAAAAAAGCCGCCCATCTTCAAACAAAGAAGATACAAAACCAAAACTATAGTGGCTAGGGCTAGGAAAGGAATGGACCATCGTTGAACAATCCGGGCAAGATGAGTAGATAACGGGCGAAGGATATTCATGATATATATTAGGTTGGATTTTTGTTCATTCGCTCTGCTCGCGGAGCGGCATACCGGAAAAAATAAGAATTTTCTCCTTAGCACAAGCGCTAAGCGATAATAATACCTTTCCCTATGGTCAAGCTGTTTCACTCCTTAGCACAAGCGCTAAGCGATAATAATACCTTTCTAAAGCCATCTCACGAATTGGATTCGAACCAATCAAGCTACTTGCCCTTTAGTAGATCGTGACTCTGATTTTGGACGCGCTGATTTATTTAAGCAATTATTTTATTATTATTAATTATATTATTTTCTTGTCTTTCTTTTTTCTTTTCGACCTTGTACCCCTAGTTTGATCGAGGGCGGTACACTGAACACCAACCCAATCTCGATGAATAAAATAAAACTACAAGCAACTACATCAACAACCTCTATTCCTGACGTGAACGGCCGCTTTCTTGGAACTCACTTTTTCATACTTGTTCGGAACGGCTCTACTAGAAATCGGTGACCGGCCTTAGTAAAGTCAAGGCACTGTTGGGCGAGATTTTTCGATCAGATCCGTTACACTTGAAAGAAGAAGAGCAGCATGAGAACTTATATTTTCTACTATAAACGCAATTACGCAATTCAAGGTATTATTATCGCTTAGCGCTTGTGCTAAGGAGGAATCGAACCTTTTAGTTTCTTTATATGATCTTTCTTCCTGCCAAATTATTAAATGCATAGATAGAGTAGGTCCTTCACCTACTCGCTGTACTCTTTGTGACCTCAGCCATGCAATCAGTTTACGGGTATCAGGAGTGAACGGACTAGTAGAACCGTATCCCGAGAACACGACTCAGCGAACGAAGCAAATCCCGGGCGACCATAACGCATCTAGAACGTCAACAAGGGCCTTTAGCTTGATGAATCGAGAATGTAGTGGAATAGCTCGTCGACTGAGAGAAGGACCGGGAAGCACTTCCAAGAGCAACAGATGCGAGTTGGCTTAATTAAGGGAAAGCAGACTCGCCTGCCACAGCCCAGTTAACTATTGGAATCAGGAGCTTCCGATCCCATCCCTTCAATCACCGTTACTCGATCCGAACTGGAACTGACCTGGAACCGAACTACCACACTACGTCCTGCTGCTGCTTCCCTGGTCTGACTGGAACTATTACTAAATGAGATTTCCTGGACCACGTTGATGGTACCAGCTTGAGTGAAGGAAGTTGCAGTAGAAAGAAGAAGGCATCGTTGCCCAACCAATCAGATCAGTCACCCGGGAAAAACGTGGCAAGTCCTGATCTAAAGATGTTGCTTGGAGAAGGTGGCAAAAGAGCGAAGCGAGGGTCCGAAGGAGGGTGGCGCAAGATGGACGAAGTGGAAGCACAGTTACCTTAGCCCCTAAAACTAGTTGGAAGAAGAACCTGCCCATCTTTTTTCTTGATGAATTGAGGGGAACCTGATAGAAAATATGGCACGAAGACTGCCCGAAAGGGGGTCTCATCTCTCACTGCAGCACTTGCCGCCTACCCCTGAAATGGTCGAGAAAGTAGATCTGGTGAACGAACCAGCTTGAGTGAAGGAAGTTGCACTTCCAGTACCAAGTTCATATTCTAATCGCAGGATCCACAAACGAGACTGAAAGTCGAAGTGGACTACAACTCGATCTCGTGATTGCTCGGGTCTTGTAACATCCAGTTGCTGCCTATTTAACTAAGGCTCTCTCTTGACCGGCTTGGCATTGGGGAGCGAAGCGATCGATCTTGTTTGACTGAGGTGCTCACTGGGTCTTTCAGATTGGTAGCTTCTTTCCCGTCTTGGTCCGTGTCGAAGAGAAATATGGAACCCATCAATGCCCGACCCTAGACTTGAATGAAGCAGCCCGGCTTGGAGCCCTATTTTGGTTATGGGTATCGTGTAGATCCAGCCAAATCCCATATTAGAGACATTGGGGCACCTGCACCTTTATATTAACAAAAAAGATAGGGACCGACCCTTCTCTTCTATCTATACGTGGGATACATTCCCTCTTATCCGGTTAGGGCTTCTTCCCAAGAAATGAACAAGCATCGAAGGCCATTAAAAGCCATGGTACTGAGACCCACCGCTCACCCAACTCACAGTGCGTGGTCGAATTCCTAGGGCGGGCCACACCACACTATAGAATGAAGAATGAAAATTGCTAGCCTTTATTATTTCACATTCCACGGGATTCTCCTTCTGCATCTTTTCCGAGGCTTCTTTCTCTAAGAGCGCATGCCGAATGGGCCCAATTATGCACCTGGCTGCCTTATTGCAAAACCCATCAATCCCTGGAGGTTGGTATACGAAATACAAAGAAAGGCGGAATTTGCAGCATTCAAGTTATTGAAGAAAGTCTTTCCTATAAGAAAGAGGGGGCATTCCGTATTAATTAGATAGAATGAGGGAAGCCTACTTTGATCTTGTTCTAAAGTGCGCCCATTAGTACTACTATAAGAGCCAGGCCAAACAACAGGCTTCTTATATAAATAGAAAGCCCTTTCCCTATCTGCCTTATCCGCACCTATCTACTCTTTTCTTTGGAATGGAAGGTTCGGCTATTCAAATCGTAAGCATAGATTTGGAAATAGATAAGTGGAAGGGTTATTTTGTTCTATAAACCTCGCAGAAGCGGGAGAGCGATCAACCAATTGTTGGGTTCCTGTGCCCTAGTTTATTCATGTGGTTGGGTTAGGCGTATCCGAAACGTAGGTATTACTCTCTTTCTTAACCTGGCCTTACCTTTCGGAAATGTAGACGGGTAAAGCGGATGGAAAGTTTCTCATAGCTACATAGAGATCGAGCTTGGAGGCCAGTCTAGCAGGTGATTTGATCGGGCGCCCACGGAGGCTGCGAAGGGGAATCGGTTCTACTTGAAACGGGGACGATCATCCCAATGGTCACTCATATGGTACTATATGTAGGAGATATTCTGAAAGATCTCATAAGGAGAAGGGAACGACCCCCTTCGATCCTGCCTGCAAAATTGGGGAAGATAGATAAAGGGGAGCTGGCTTGACCAATAGGTACTTCTTCGCTCTAATCTAAATGGAGATAGGGACAGAGAGATGGAAACTTCCAAGCAACTTTATGGCGATTTGCAAAGATCGACTCCTACTGTGCCCAACAGCGCTTAAAAACAAGCAAACATTTAACATCTTTTTCAGAGAGGGTGACCGGTTTAATCCCTTCATCGGGAATATATATGAGCTCTCCGATTAGCAGACTCTGAAGAATGAGAAGGAACCACGGCTGCTGCTTCTTTAAATAAAAAAAGTTTTGGATCATCAATATCGTTCTTGATGCTAAAATCTCCCTCTATAGGTGTCGAGGGGCTTTACGGCTTCTTCATTCCTAGCCGAACGTTTAGTATAGTATTTGACCCAGCCTAGTTCTGGAATCGGAATGTTTTATAGATATGCTTTCAAAAAAGCAAGGAGTTCACAAGCTATTGATCTACTATATAAGCAGAAAGGGGTGATTAAAAAGCAGCTCGAGACCTCATGGACATAGAGCCTTCCTCTCCCGTTGCTGTTCGGGCTCGGCCGTTAAAGGACGTACCCAAATAGAGCCGTTTAGGCGATGGAATCCTTTATCATGTTTGCCTATCTGACATGACTAACGTTGGTTTTTCTTTCTCAAATAGGGCCACTGGATGCGTTTGGGGATAGGAGGAGATTGACCACTAGGGGGTTCACATGACATGATCTGGAACGGGTGACTCCACTAGCAAGGGAACGGCGGATTCATAATCCACTCTCGCTAATTAGACAAACGGGAATCGAACCCAATTACGAGAGCCTACTATCTCTGTCCTCAACAGTCGCTTCTTTTCTTGCTATCCTTTTTTCTTACCAAATTGCTTAGGTAATTATGGGTGATCGCTCCTTCTTGACCAGGAACTATAGATGCAACTCATATCGTTGAGGTATTGTTCCCTTCGATCGAATAGATTTCCGGAATTAGCTAAACTAAAACAGAGTGTTTTGAATTTACCTTAGCACAAGCGCTAAGCGATAATAATTCCTTCCTTCAATCTTCTTTTAGCCTGAATATGGGTGCACTGAAAGCAACAAGCATCTTCATATCATGGCAGAAAGCGTCTGGTCTACTCTGCTTTTTCCGCCTTCACGCCCTCCCATCTCATGTCTTTTCTGAACTAGATATGCCCGTGGGGGGACTACAGACTCCCTCAATAATAGGTAGGCAGGGTAGGAAAGCAAGGGTACGAAAAGAGGATTTGGCTCAAGAGAGGAAAGCGAAAACTTGGATTCGACAGCTCGAGAAAGCGAGAGAGAGGGAAAGAAATTCCGACCTCGATATGTGGACAAGAGCAGGAAGGGCTGCTAATCAATACTGAGAACCTTGCACTTCCTCTCGTCAATCTTTAGGAAGCCAGGAGTTTGGGTATAGCAGGACTTGAATGGAATCTCGCTGCTTTGATTGTTGAACAAGGTCCTATAGGGATCTTCAGAAAGCAGCTAACTAAAGATAAGCTCCCACCCACAATAGGTAGAAAGGGGTCTGATTTTCCCTGTCCTCTTGGACTTTGCAATTGAAAGCAAGCTTGAAAGTGTGAAAGAAAGGATGAGGAGATCAAAGCTTTGGAGTCTTCCTTGATCTAAGAGAAGGAATGAGACGTGAGAGCAAGTTAGAGGGTTAGAGGAGAGTGAAGCGAAGCTTGTTGTGAATAGGCTACTAGACTAGATAAGAGAGAATCCTCGTATGGAGCCGGCCTCGCAGTATAACCAACTCGTAAAGGCAAAGAAAGAGGAGATCTGATTCCCCTTTTCAAAAGCTAAAGACAAAAGAAAGAAGGGTGTGAAGAATGCCTCTGTCCACAATTGCAATTGTCAGCAGAAGAGAGAAGAGCAAGACAAGGCGAAAGGTAGTGAGGATTTCAAACTCTCGTTTTCGGCCCTTAGCCGAGGCCTTTTATTGCGAGTATACACGATGGAAGCATCCCACGCCCGCCCGGTCGAGATGGAATGGATGGAAAGACGAGAGAAGAGTCCGATACCACAGAAGCTATGACTGCTTTTTCGGTAGCTTTATCTCATTCGTTCTTTTCCAGAGATGGATTGCGCTTGGGAGCTAGCTCTCGGTCACCCAGGTCGAGTGGTTCCTCAAACCCATGGGGAATCGTACCTTAGGAGGCTACAACTGCTCCACATCCATCCGGTGATCCCTACCTCTCTATCCACAACCGACCCATCTCCTTGAAGCCGGGTAGACTGATCGATCGAATTCATTCATGGTTGCGGG
>NW_028290476.1:0-30000 GCF_965113065.1 Corylus avellana
ATCTCCTCTTTCTTTGCCTTTACGAGTTGGTTATACTGCGAGGCCGGCTCCATACGAGGATTCTCTCTTATCTAGTCTAGTAGCCTATTCACAACAAGCTTCGCTTCACTCTCCTCTAACCCTCTAACTTGCTCTCACGTCTCATTCCTTCTCTTAGATCAAGGAAGACTCCAAAGCTTTGATCTCCTCATCCTTTCTTTCACACTTTCAAGCTTGCTTTCAATTGCAAAGTCCAAGAGGACAGGGAAAATCAGACCCCTTTCTACCTATTGTGGGTGGGAGCTTATCTTTAGTTAGCTGCTTTCTGAAGATCCCTATAGGACCTTGTTCAACAATCAAAGCAGCGAGATTCCATTCAAGTCCTGCTATACCCAAACTCCTGGCTTCCTAAAGATTGACGAGAGGAAGTGCAAGGTTCTCAGTATTGATTAGCAGCCCTTCCTGCTCTTGTCCACATATCGAGGTCGGAATTTCTTTCCCTCTCTCTCGCTTTCTCGAGCTGTCGAATCCAAGTTTTCGCTTTCCTCTCTTGAGCCAAATCCTCTTTTCGTACCCTTGCTTTCCTACCCTGCCTACCTATTATTGAGGGAGTCTGTAGTCCCCCCACGGGCATATCTAGTTCAGAAAAGACATGAGATGGGAGGGCGTGAAGGCGGAAAAAGCAGAGTAGACCAGACGCTTTCTGCCATGATATGAAGATGCTTGTTGCTTTCAGTGCACCCATATTCAGGCTAAAAGAAGATTGAAGGAAGGAATTATTATCGCTTAGCGCTTGTGCTAAGGTAAATTCAAAACACTCTGTTTTAGTTTAGCTAATTCCGGAAATCTATTCGATCGAAGGGAACAATACCTCAACGATATGAGTTGCATCTATAGTTCCTGGTCAAGAAGGAGCGATCACCCATAATTACCTAAGCAATTTGGTAAGAAAAAAGGATAGCAAGAAAAGAAGCGACTGTTGAGGACAGAGATAGTAGGCTCTCGTAATTGGGTTCGATTCCCGTTTGTCTAATTAGCGAGAGTGGATTATGAATCCGCCGTTCCCTTGCTAGTGGAGTCACCCGTTCCAGATCATGTCATGTGAACCCCCTAGTGGTCAATCTCCTCCTATCCCCAAACGCATCCAGTGGCCCTATTTGAGAAAGAAAAACCAACGTTAGTCATGTCAGATAGGCAAACATGATAAAGGATTCCATCGCCTAAACGGCTCTATTTGGGTACGTCCTTTAACGGCCGAGCCCGAACAGCAACGGGAGAGGAAGGCTCTATGTCCATGAGGTCTCGAGCTGCTTTTTAATCACCCCTTTCTGCTTATATAGTAGATCAATAGCTTGTGAACTCCTTGCTTTTTTGAAAGCATATCTATAAAACATTCCGATTCCAGAACTAGGCTGGGTCAAATACTATACTAAACGTTCGGCTAGGAATGAAGAAGCCGTAAAGCCCCTCGACACCTATAGAGGGAGATTTTAGCATCAAGAACGATATTGATGATCCAAAACTTTTTTTATTTAAAGAAGCAGCAGCCGTGGTTCCTTCTCATTCTTCAGAGTCTGCTAATCGGAGAGCTCATATATATTCCCGATGAAGGGATTAAACCGGTCACCCTCTCTGAAAAAGATGTTAAATGTTTGCTTGTTTTTAAGCGCTGTTGGGCACAGTAGGAGTCGATCTTTGCAAATCGCCATAAAGTTGCTTGGAAGTTTCCATCTCTCTGTCCCTATCTCCATTTAGATTAGAGCGAAGAAGTACCTATTGGTCAAGCCAGCTCCCCTTTATCTATCTTCCCCAATTTTGCAGGCAGGATCGAAGGGGGTCGTTCCCTTCTCCTTATGAGATCTTTCAGAATATCTCCTACATATAGTACCATATGAGTGACCATTGGGATGATCGTCCCCGTTTCAAGTAGAACCGATTCCCCTTCGCAGCCTCCGTGGGCGCCCGATCAAATCACCTGCTAGACTGGCCTCCAAGCTCGATCTCTATGTAGCTATGAGAAACTTTCCATCCGCTTTACCCGTCTACATTTCCGAAAGGTAAGGCCAGGTTAAGAAAGAGAGTAATACCTACGTTTCGGATACGCCTAACCCAACCACATGAATAAACTAGGGCACAGGAACCCAACAATTGGTTGATCGCTCTCCCGCTTCTGCGAGGTTTATAGAACAAAATAACCCTTCCACTTATCTATTTCCAAATCTATGCTTACGATTTGAATAGCCGAACCTTCCATTCCAAAGAAAAGAGTAGATAGGTGCGGATAAGGCAGATAGGGAAAGGGCTTTCTATTTATATAAGAAGCCTGTTGTTTGGCCTGGCTCTTATAGTAGTACTAATGGGCGCACTTTAGAACAAGATCAAAGTAGGCTTCCCTCATTCTATCTAATTAATACGGAATGCCCCCTCTTTCTTATAGGAAAGACTTTCTTCAATAACTTGAATGCTGCAAATTCCGCCTTTCTTTGTATTTCGTATACCAACCTCCAGGGATTGATGGGTTTTGCAATAAGGCAGCCAGGTGCATAATTGGGCCCATTCGGCATGCGCTCTTAGAGAAAGAAGCCTCGGAAAAGATGCAGAAGGAGAATCCCGTGGAATGTGAAATAATAAAGGCTAGCAATTTTCATTCTTCATTCTATAGTGTGGTGTGGCCCGCCCTAGGAATTCGACCACGCACTGTGAGTTGGGTGAGCGGTGGGTCTCAGTACCATGGCTTTTAATGGCCTTCGATGCTTGTTCATTTCTTGGGAAGAAGCCCTAACCGGATAAGAGGGAATGTATCCCACGTATAGATAGAAGAGAAGGGTCGGTCCCTATCTTTTTTGTTAATATAAAGGTGCAGGTGCCCCAATGTCTCTAATATGGGATTTGGCTGGATCTACACGATACCCATAACCAAAATAGGGCTCCAAGCCGGGCTGCTTCATTCAAGTCTAGGGTCGGGCATTGATGGGTTCCATATTTCTCTTCGACACGGACCAAGACGGGAAAGAAGCTACCAATCTGAAAGACCCAGTGAGCACCTCAGTCAAACAAGATCGATCGCTTCGCTCCCCAATGCCAAGCCGGTCAAGAGAGAGCCTTAGTTAAATAGGCAGCAACTGGATGTTACAAGACCCGAGCAATCACGAGATCGAGTTGTAGTCCACTTCGACTTTCAGTCTCGTTTGTGGATCCTGCGATTAGAATATGAACTTGGTACTGGAAGTGCAACTTCCTTCACTCAAGCTGGTTCGTTCACCAGATCTACTTTCTCGACCATTTCAGGGGTAGGCGGCAAGTGCTGCAGTGAGAGATGAGACCCCCTTTCGGGCAGTCTTCGTGCCATATTTTCTATCAGGTTCCCCTCAATTCATCAAGAAAAAAGATGGGCAGGTTCTTCTTCCAACTAGTTTTAGGGGCTAAGGTAACTGTGCTTCCACTTCGTCCATCTTGCGCCACCCTCCTTCGGACCCTCGCTTCGCTCTTTTGCCACCTTCTCCAAGCAACATCTTTAGATCAGGACTTGCCACGTTTTTCCCGGGTGACTGATCTGATTGGTTGGGCAACGATGCCTTCTTCTTTCTACTGCAACTTCCTTCACTCAAGCTGGTACCATCAACGTGGTCCAGGAAATCTCATTTAGTAATAGTTCCAGTCAGACCAGGGAAGCAGCAGCAGGACGTAGTGTGGTAGTTCGGTTCCAGGTCAGTTCCAGTTCGGATCGAGTAACGGTGATTGAAGGGATGGGATCGGAAGCTCCTGATTCCAATAGTTAACTGGGCTGTGGCAGGCGAGTCTGCTTTCCCTTAATTAAGCCAACTCGCATCTGTTGCTCTTGGAAGTGCTTCCCGGTCCTTCTCTCAGTCGACGAGCTATTCCACTACATTCTCGATTCATCAAGCTAAAGGCCCTTGTTGACGTTCTAGATGCGTTATGGTCGCCCGGGATTTGCTTCGTTCGCTGAGTCGTGTTCTCGGGATACGGTTCTACTAGTCCGTTCACTCCTGATACCCGTAAACTGATTGCATGGCTGAGGTCACAAAGAGTACAGCGAGTAGGTGAAGGACCTACTCTATCTATGCATTTAATAATTTGGCAGGAAGAAAGATCATATAAAGAAACTAAAAGGTTCGATTCCTCCTTAGCACAAGCGCTAAGCGATAATAATACCTTGAATTGCGTAATTGCGTTTATAGTAGAAAATATAAGTTCTCATGCTGCTCTTCTTCTTTCAAGTGTAACGGATCTGATCGAAAAATCTCGCCCAACAGTGCCTTGACTTTACTAAGGCCGGTCACCGATTTCTAGTAGAGCCGTTCCGAACAAGTATGAAAAAGTGAGTTCCAAGAAAGCGGCCGTTCACGTCAGGAATAGAGGTTGTTGATGTAGTTGCTTGTAGTTTTATTTTATTCATCGAGATTGGGTTGGTGTTCAGTGTACCGCCCTCGATCAAACTAGGGGTACAAGGTCGAAAAGAAAAAAGAAAGACAAGAAAATAATATAATTAATAATAATAAAATAATTGCTTAAATAAATCAGCGCGTCCAAAATCAGAGTCACGATCTACTAAAGGGCAAGTAGCTTGATTGGTTCGAATCCAATTCGTGAGATGGCTTTAGAAAGGTATTATTATCGCTTAGCGCTTGTGCTAAGGAGTGAAACAGCTTGACCATAGGGAAAGGTATTATTATCGCTTAGCGCTTGTGCTAAGGAGAAAATTCTTATTTTTTCCGGTATGCCGCTCCGCGAGCAGAGCGAATGAACAAAAATCCAACCTAATATATATCATGAATATCCTTCGCCCGTTATCTACTCATCTTGCCCGGATTGTTCAACGATGGTCCATTCCTTTCCTAGCCCTAGCCACTATAGTTTTGGTTTTGTATCTTCTTTGTTTGAAGATGGGCGGCTTTTTTGATTTATTTCTAACGCTACTTTCAAGGGTTGGGGTTTCTCTGGGGGGTCGGGGCCTATCTTTTTTGTTAATAAAACTAGGCTGCAACTTACTTTACTTTAAACTTAAAGCGGTCTGACCTTTTTGATTGTTTTAGCTGTGAGGGTCCTCCTAACACCCTTTCCCCCGAACGGGAATATGATGTTACCCGCTGGGGCGGATGAGGAAGCGTCTACCTCATTTCCCAAGCTCGAGTGGGAAAGGGCTCTCTCTCTCCCAGACAATCTGGCGGCGCCAGAACCTCTTCGGTCCCATATCGAAGAAGAATTACGAGCCCTCTTTAATATAGGGAAAAAACATTCCCTTTCCGACAGCGTGGTTAATAATTACATCAAGCCATTAGGGCTCGATAAAGAAGCTTCCGTTGGGTTTTGCAAAGCTCTCCTCGAGAGAGTAGATTCTCTTCAGCTGCAACACTACAATAAGGGGCAGCATATTCCTTTTCTATTCAAAACTGCACAGGATCGAGCTCGATTGTACTCAATTATGTGGGAATATGCTCCCAAGCTTGTTCTATGAGTGAGGATGGTCGTAGATCAGAGTGGCGCTTTGATTGCTTTTTATTGGCCCTTTTTCGTTATCGTACTGGAGTTATAACATTTGAATTTCTCTTACATTCTACGTTCCCGAAACGGATTCTATCAAATATTTCACATTTTCTATGATCATCTCTATTTTAGGTATTTGGGGAATCCTCCTTAATAGACGAAATATTCCTATTATGTCAATGCCAATTGAATCAATGTTATTAGCTGTGAATTCGAACTTTTTGGTATTTTCCGTTTCTTCGGATGATATGATGGGTCAATCATTTGCTTCATTGGTTCCAACGGTGGCAGCTGCGGAATCTGCTATTGGGTTAGCCATTTTCGTTATTACTTTCCGAGTCCGAGGGACTATTGCTGTAGAATCCATTAATAGCATTCAAGGTTAAACATGACTCCTAGAGAATTACCAAAATACGAAGTTCTCTTCTCCTTAGCACAAGCGCTAAGCGATAATAATACCTTTCGTTCTCTTCTTTCTTTTTGATTTTTACTTGGTTGGCGGGGTCAGGGCCTTTCTCGCTGGACGAGCGCATCCGATTCTAAAGTCCTTTCCTAAACCACTTCCCGTTCAGTTGCTGAAAGATAGAGATAAGCTTTCTAAATGAGATTGAGTTCCACGAATATGCAGGCTAGAAAGATGCTATTTGCTGCTATTCCATCTATTTGTGCATTAAGTTCGAAGAAGATCTCAATCTATAATGAAGAAATGATAGTAGCTCGTTGTTTTATAGGCTTTATCATATTCAGTCGGAAGAGTTTAGGTAAGACTTTCAAAGTGACTCTCGACGGGAGAATCCAGGCTATTCAGGAAGAATCGCAGCAATTCCCCAATCCTAACGAAGTAGTTCCTCCGGAATCCAATGAACAACAACGATTACTTAGGATCAGTTTGCGAATTTGTGGCACCGTAGTAGAATCATTACCAATGGCACGCTGTGCGCCTAAGTGCGAAAAGACAGTGCAAGCTTTGTTATGCCGAAACCTAAATGTTAAGTCAGCAACACTTCCAAATGCCACTTCTTCCCGTCGCATCCGTCTTCAGGACGATCTAGTCACAGGTTTTCACTTCTCAGTGAGTGAAAGATTTGTCCCCGGGTCTACGTTGAAAGCTTCTATAGTAGAACTCATTCGAGAGGGCTTGGTGGTCTTAAGAATGGTTCGGGCGGGGGGTTATCTTAAAAATAAAGAAGACGAATAGAATCTAATTCATGTTCATGCTAACAGAAGAGCGGATCCAATACCAAGACGACTTCTTTCTCAGGAAGTGCAGCAATTTAGGAATTTTGGGATATCATGCCCCACGAGTGAGTTGCCAAGTGCCCCCTAGGAGGGCAGTCTACCACAAGATCGAGTTGGAGCCTGAAGCCAACCCCCCTTATACTTAGACTGGGGCTGGGTTTAGCAGATGGCCCCCCCAACTAGCATCTATTAGTTAAGGGGATTGGTTGAGCTCAGGAAAAAATTTCAGGAACTCATTGAGGCCTATTTATATTCCAGCCTCCAAGGCAGTTTTTCCCTATCTTGCTGGGGAAAAGGTTGGGGAGCCCCTGTTTTATTTATTCCAGAAGAAGCGGTAGCCTTGTGCATTGATTATCGAGCGCTCAACAAGGTAACCTAACCATCAAGAACAAGTATCCACTTTGATTGCAGACTTCTTCGCCCTAATCAATAAGCGCGAGATACTTCTCGAAGTTGGATCTACGGTCGGGCTACTACCAAGTGCATATCGCGGAAGGAGACAAGCCAAAGACGACCTGTGTGACAAGCAAGCAACCTTACTAATAAAGGGGCGTTTGATTTGGTTATGCCTTTTGGACTCACCAATGCCCCTGCCACGTTATGCACCCTCCACAATGAGCTATTCCACCCGTACTTAGACGACTGGTGGTATACTTTGATCGTGGGCTATAGCTATTCGTTAAACGACCACGTTAGCCACCTCCGGACCGTTTTTAAGGTATTAAAGGAATTATTATCGCTTAGCGCTTGTGCTAAGGTGTGAAACAGCTTGACCATAGGGAAAGGAGGGCTTTGGGCTTGTTTTTAATAATCTTTTGTCATTGAATAAAATTTATCAAGAGAGTTTCTCTATATTTCCTGGTGGATTCCAGATCTTTTGCTGGTGGATTCCAGAACCCTTGGAGTTAACGTGTTTAACTCTGGAGCCCACACCTTCCCACTGCGTCAATTGGTATCAGAGCGAGGATTTGCCTGGCTAGATGTCTAATTACGGAGGCGAAGGAAGATTTCCCATCGACGTTGCTCATGGGAACGAAGCCATATGGGCGGCGCTTGAGGAACAAGGGCGGCAGATAGCGGAGATCCGTGATATGCTTGTCGGATTGGGACTCAACGCCAACCGAAATCAAGACACCAATGTTCAATGCGCCGGAGATTTTGCTCGCGGTCAACATGGTGTTAGACAAGATCAAAACTTTTCACAAGAGGAGGAGCGAACAAATCAGATTTCCTCTCAACCACAACCCGAACGCGAAGATAAATCCGACAACGAAAGAGGGGAAAAGTGTGATAATTTAGGAGTACAAGAAGTTCGCTGCGATGTTTTTCGGCATTTTTGCACTATCAATCAAAAGGTATGTGAATTAATTGTGGATAATGATAGTAGCAAGAATTTCCTATCTAGGAAGCTTGTGGAATATCTTAAATTACCGACGGAAATTAGGCAAGGTTCTAAGGAGGGTGTCGTTGAGATTTGTTATGTGCCTATTTCTATTGGTAAATTTTATCGGGATGATATTATGTGCGAAGTTGTTGACTTGAGTGAAGGCCATGTTTTATTGGGTAAACCGTGGCAAAAGGATGTAAACGGTGTCCATGTGAGAAAAGATAATATATATTTATTCACGTGGGGTCAGCGTAAAATATTGATGGTTTCCCGAGAAGAGTCAACAAATAACCCCAAAGCTTTAAAAGTGGAGGGGCAATCAATTCCCGTTGTTAATAAACCCGAATTTGAAGAGGAAGAACACAATTGTACGAATGAAAGTAAAGATGCGTCAATTGGTATAGATGTGAAAGTAAATTTTGAGGTGCTTGTACCGGAAAGGAAACGGAATGAAAAAGAAGGTCTCCTAAAGTCTTACAATGAAATAATCCCAAGTACGTGGTTGTTGAAGATCGAGGAGATGTTTATAGATACCTTGAAGTCTATTGGGGATTCCGAGCTGATTTTTGATTCGGGTATTGGAGATATGTCAGTTGGTAATACTATGGTCTTAAAGCCATCGGGAATTGCTCCTATCACAATATCATTGCTGCACTCAAGTGTAATAAGTGTTGATGGGTTCTATTGTTTCGATGGAGGAGGAATAGTTTGGGTAGACGGATCACCTTCGATGCAAAGTGTTGGAATCATTGGCGAGAGGAAGTTTTTCTTTAATGGGTCCAGGTCAGATCTTGAGAAAACAATAGAGCTACATGTTTCTTTCTTGTTTGTTGCAAGAAGACGAAGAAGAAGGAGAAGTGGGTGGAGAGCATTATTTGGCATTCCGATAGATCGCGGGAGATTCGAACCTATAAACTCGAGGACGAGTTTTCCTGAAGTGGAGGGGACTGATGTAGAACACGCATATAGTATAGGGGGGTTATTGCGCGAAGATTAATGTGTGTTTATTTGTAGATCAAAGGATAATTCTAAATACCGGCCATGCTTTCTTTTAAGCCTACAGATGGAATGACTTTAGTAGACGCAATCAGTAAAGCAAGAAATTCGGTGGAGTTCTTTCCACTTCCTTTCCCGCCTTTGAGCTCAATCAATCAGTACACGAACGAATACCAATTCCCTTAATTCCAATATATAGATTTGAATTCAATAAAGTCTTCCGGAAAGGCTATAGCTTTAAAGAAGCTACCTGCCCTGGAATCGAGAATCTGTCAAATCCCTTGCTTCAAGGTACTTCTGTCTTTATCGCTATAGGGCATCGGCTGTCAGCTCTCTGTCCAACCTCTATCACTAATCCGGAATGTGGAACTGGTAAAGGTCCCTTGCTTTAGTCTTAGTCCCTGCCCCCATCCTCTCCTTTCAGTCGAGCTCTACTCCGTCCCCTTTCTCTAGTTTTTGAATGCGTCTCCTTCCGTTATGGCTAGCTCTGATTCTAGTAGCAGTAGCTCTTCCGTTATGAGTCAATCTCTCTCTCCGCTAGTTGTTAGCTGGTCTGGTCCAAGCGCGAATCTCTCTTGAAATAGATCTTCCAGTCGCTCTTCTGGATCAATCGCTTTGGTGAATCGATCTTCTTTGAAATGAGATCTATCTCTTCTTGCCCTGTCTTCGGCCCTGTAACTGGTCGATCAATCGGTCTACGAAGAATTACTTTCTTTCAATATCTGCCCTTGTTAGCAGCTCTATCGGCGTGCTGTCTTTCCTTTCTCGGTCTATGGAAAAGGGTGTGCCACAAGGGGGGTGTAGGGAAAAGGAATCATAGGGCTGGCGATAGGTCCTTCGGTAAGCAGCATTCCTCTAGTTCTAGTTGCTCCTTCTGTTATTTCATCTCGTAGGCCTATTTGTTTAAGCAAAAGCCGTGTTAAAGCAATCGAATAGGGCTTCCTTAACATGCTCAAATTCAGGCTCAATAAGGCAAAGGGATATCGATCTGCTGTTTAGCGAATCGAATCTCTCCGTTGCCTTGTTATAGCTGTACTGTTATCTATCGGTCTGAAGTTAACTCTTCAATCGCTTGTTTATTAAGCCAATAGGGAATCGGGTAAGGTACGCATGACTGTCTTAAGCAAATAAGTCCTGCCATTGGTATCTGGGTCCTGCTATTGGTTATCTGGTAAGGCTCGAGCTCTCCCGTCGGCATCTGCCCTTCCCTTCCCGCTGTAACTATCTCAATGGGTCTGATCTGCCCTTCCAGGCCATCGGTCTTCTGGAATTCATTGGCCTTGCTTCTTTTCCCTTGCTTGGTTCCCGATGGCTACTTCCAGAGTTCAGGAGTGAATGAGTTTAGGCGTAGGAGTTACGACTTGAATGAAACTTTAGAGACGAGTCATGCTAGCTAAGTCGAATAGAAAGCAAAGAGGTAGGCGCAATCAGTCGAATATGCAATAAAGCCAATAGGGGATGCAGACTCAAGCAAGGAATCCTAGACTGACTTCCCAACGGATCGGAATCCGGAGAGGCAGATGAGGGTTCACCAGCAATCTGACCTGGTCTCGAGGGTGTGATTTCACCTTCTTCCCCCTCCTCACCGCTGAAAACTCGTTCTTCCCCGTTGCTGCTTTCGGAATCGGAAGATTCACCTAGTTCAGCTTTTTTCCCCACTCCTATTCCATCATCTTGAAGACTTACGGTTGCTGAGTGCAAGTTAGTCGTCCTTGCCGGGCCTACATCCTTATCTGTCTTCTGGTTCAACTCTCCCGGTAGGTTAATATTTCTAGCAATTTCCCCCCCCTCCCTTAGTTCATCCCGGAAGGGAGCAAACACCGGCACCCTCTTTGCTGCTTTTGGAATCGGAATGCTCACCTAGTACAGCTTCCTTCCTCATGCCATCTTCATGATTAGCCGAATCACCCTTAACATCCTTTCCTTTACCCCTCTTTCTAACCTCCACCCAAACTTCAGAGGTATGTGCAGCCTTGGTGGTCACTTTTTCCCCTGCCATAGCTGGTTTATCAGCTCCGGCCACTGACGCATGAATGAAAGCTCGGGTCTTCCGGCTTTTAGTAAGCGTATATAAGCAGCTGTTTAGTGTATAAGCAATTCTTTAGTGGCCGCACCGAAAGGTACGTACGGTGGAGGTTGGTTGAAGATGATGTTACGCGGCGTTCAGAACCAGCCAAGAAGAAGTCAAAGAAAAAAAGAAAAAGTTTGCTATGATGGTAGAATTGAAAGATTGGTTAACTCTTTTAAAAGGAGAGGAAAGTCTTCTTAAGAGGAAAGGGTTGATGGATAAGTTAGTCGAAACAATAGGCTATCTTTGGGGGTCGAAGTCTGTCTATAAGGAACTAACGTCTGAAAGGGAATTGCAAGAAACGCAAAAGTTACTCTTGAACTCTACTTTTCGATTCTCCCCGATGTACCGCTCCTGGATTCCTAAACCAAACAAACCTGGGGAGCTGCGAGCCATTACCCAGCCCAACAAGGGTGATATCATCGTGATGGATGCGCTTTCTTATTTATTGAATATAGTCTTTGAGGAGATCTTTCTGCCTCAATCACACGGGTTTAGGAAAGGTCGAGGTCCGATTACCTCCTTCTGTGATCTCATATCCACCTTCTTACAAACAAAAATCTTAGACAAGAAAGGAAATGATTATTCTAACCACACAAAAGGCATTCCGCAAGGGAGCTCCCTCTCTCCAGTGCTGATGAACATTTTCTTACATCAACTAGATTTGAAAATCCACGAATTTATGGAAACAGAAGAGAGCTTGGGATACGTTCGATATGCGGATGACATGATCTTTGCTATAAAAAAAGGGGTCGACTCTGAAAGGGTATATCTCAGATATAAGGAATTCTTTCAAAAGGCCTTGGCAGACCTAAAACTGGCCGAGACTTCTATTGAACTGATCCGAGGAATACCCCGGAAGACCCGAGTATTAGGCTTGGTCGTCTCAATCGGACCGACCGGGACCCTGGAGACCAGAGCTCCTCTCAAGAGTTGGAAGAAGAAATTAACCCTAGAACAAAATACCTATACTATATGCGAAAATGGATAAAGGAAAAAAGAGGAACCTGCCCACCTTAGCACAAGCGCTAAGCGATAATAATACCTTCCTACGAACGCTTTTTCCTTTAATCAAAATCCGTTTAGCCTTTGCGTTCTGTTGCTCTTATCAATACAGTGAAGAAGAAATCATCAGCTATTTCCAAAACCTTATTCGGGAAAGAGCTAACGAGTTTCTCAAAGGGAAAGGGAAAAAGCATCCTCAACAAGGAAGGCAAATTGGATACTTGTTGAACAAACTCCCACTATTAGTGAAAATATATAAAATAAGAATGCGGGAAAAGGGACTCTCCTTTCTACACGAACAGAACAAGGAAGAGAATTGACACCCGAAAAGAAATATCATATAAAGAAGGAATTAGTTATTTAATCCTATGGGCTCAAACCCTTGAGCTCATGGAAAAGCCTGAACAGGGATTTGCCCGTGGGTATTATATTATTTTTTTTTGGATAAGAATTTTAGTTATAAGTCGCCTAGTTACTCTGCTTATTCCGGGGTTCAGCCCTGGTTGGCAACCAGCCCCGGATGGAAAAGTGGCCTCTCGGAGTTGGATCGGCTCTCCCTTTGCCGCTCACTGCTAGCCTTAGCTCGGCTCTATGTGGGGTCGGTCCGTGCGGTAGCGGGCGAACAAAAGATAGCGTGCTTGCGATGGAAGCTAGCAAGCAGGTGAACGAATCACCAGCCGAACTAGCCACTCGGTAACTAAAAGCATCTCAATATTGCTGAATCGCTTTGAGCTTCTGGGCCTCGGGGGAACGACGTGACCCGAGTGTAGGGCGAATCAGCTATCGCGTCCCGGCAGAATCTGACCCGATTCTTGCCACTACTTGCCTTTGGGCAGACTGGCGGGCTGCTTCACTCGGAAGCGTCCGCTATAAGGTAGCCGCAGGGACCGTCCCGGGCTGGATTGAATCCTTTGCGATCCTTGACTTATCTGATCTGACTAATATCATAATTTTACTTTTGAATTTAGAGTTATAAACAGAGTACACGAAGAGAACAGTGGGCTTCCTCTTGTCTCCTTTTTTTATGAACACTGGATATGTACGATCGGCATTGCTTTTCTGGAACCCATTTATCCTCGTCATAACCAAACTTCATATCTCGAACCAAGCCCGAGGAGACCATATATCGCCTTTTTTCACCTGCAAACTTTCCCTTCCTCCCCCTGCGCTCTCAAACCTGTCGAGAGAATGTTTAATAACTCTTAATAACAATAACTCATTCAAATAGTAAGCTGCAATCGGAGAATAAAGCCGATATCGAAAGTGCTCCGTTAAAGGGAACAGGACTGAGAGCTGGGAAAGAGGACTCGTTTGTTTTATGTGCGGATTGAAGTGCGTGATAGATGTTTCCGTAAGTTGACTTTTTTCAGGAAAGCAGAATGATTTTAGCGTTCCGGGGAGATCGAATGTTTACTAAGGACGTATTAGTTTACCAGCCAGCGTTCAGAACCAGCCTTGAAGTGAATGAATTAGAAAGAACGAAGAAGTAAGGAAATGAGACGACTCTTTCTTGAACTATATCATAAACAGATCTTCCCCTCCACACCAATCACGAGTTTTTCTTCATTCCTCTCGTATATCGTCGTAACGCCCTTAATGCTAGGTTTTGAAAAAGACTTTTCATGTCATTCCCATTTAGGTCCGATTCGGATCCCTCCGTTGTTTTCTTTTCCTCCCGCACCTTTTCCTCGAAATGAGAAAGAAGATGGTACACTCGAATTGTATTATTTAAGTGCTTATTGCTTGCCAAAGATCCTACTTCTACAATTGGTAGGTCACCGGGTTATTCAAATAAGTTGTGTTTTCCGTGGTTTTCCCATGTTACAACTTCCGTACCAATTCGGTCGATCCGGAATGGATCGGTTAAACATTCCATTAGGGAGCCTGGTCTTGACTCTTCTGTGTGGTATTCATTCTCGTTCGGCTCTTGGAATCACATCCAGCAGTGGTTGGAACAGCTCGCAAAATCCAACCACTTCACCTACTTCATTGCCCCCAACCGTTTCTCGTACCTCTATTGAAACAGAATGGTTTCATGTTCCTTCATCGATTGGTTATTCCTCTCCGTTCGTATCTCTTTTTCCAATTTCGGTCTCGATTAGTTTACAAGATTGAATGGCCAATTCTCCTCCGTCCCCTCTCCTTTCAGTCGAGCTCTACTCCGTCCCCTCGATTCGATTGTTTTCCAAGAATGTTGAGCCGGGTATGTAAGCCATGTATCTGGGAGGAACTTAAAAGAAGGGCTTTCGGTTTTTTGCACCCTGTTTTGGTCTTGCAGCTATTACTATTAATAAGATTTTATAATATTAATCTTAATATCTTTTTTTATTTAGAAAACAGATTATATATATGTCCAATCTCTAGTGGTGGTGGAACCAACCAAGATGTATGTCGTCCGACCCGACCTCAGACTCTTTCTTCCCGACCTATTTGTTTGACTCTCTGGCCGCAGTTATTTAGGTGGTATCCCGAGATTGAAGAGATCGAATTCCTCCCGGGAACACACGAAACAAAGATATGAACTAGGTAAATAGAAATGGAAAAAAGATGTTTCCAATTCATCAAAATCAGAAGCTTTTTCTACATCTATATGATCTACTAAAGTAGATCGGTATTGCCCATATAATGAAAGCAGATCTTGGTCCATGGAGTCCCAAGAAGGTAAGAACTCCAACCTGTCCGATGCTTCTTCGGCCAAATACGATATACAAGTGGGACCTGCACTATGAGCAAGCTGTGCGAAAAACCGCTTCTTTTTTCCGGTTTCGCAACAACTTGGGCGAAATGGGGTTCTACCGGGAAACCATGGATTTTTTAGTTTTCGCCATTGGTTACTGGTCGAGCCACTGGAATGGAATGAGATAAGAATCTCTGGAGATCTTTCCTCTCCACTTACTCGTAACAGGCTTAGTCTCTGTATCTGTAGAAGACTTCTTCCGAATGGCATAATTGTCCGACACTTCGCGCCTCGATCTTCAAAGAAGACTGACTCCCCCTACTCCTCCTTCTTCTTTAGGATAGGATCGTCGTTGGTCCTTCTTTCACTAATGATCTAATAATCTCACCATTTTATAGTAGTTCGCGCGAACGCGCGAGGGACTATCCTTTCTATCGCTTGCGCTTGCTTTTCACTCTCAAGACAACGGTCTCTCTCTTCTATAAAGAGAAGCAAAGCGCATGGCGCTGAAGTGAAGAAAGCTCAATAAACACACACGAACACGATGCAGGGCATAGCATAAATGAGACCGCTGATCATTTCATAAAACATATATGCTTGACCTTTCTCGATGCTTTTTTTTGGTGACTCACCAACCGACCCAGCAGTGATCGATGACAGAATGGTACGAACAAATCAAAGTCATTGGATTTGGTAGTTCTCCATTGACTTCTCTCTTTACCCCTTTGCATATGTTCCTAAATGGGCGTGCACCTCCAGATGGGCAGGGGCCGGCCTCCAACTCTCTTATGCAGCATTTTTTAGCTTAGCTGAGTTGGGTGGATCGTGCAATAAGCCTCTCTCGACCCTCCCTTTCTCATACGTCTTTATGAAAGCCTCTCGCCTTTCGAGATCCGGTCCATCATCAACTCAGTCAGATCTTCTTGTTTGCTTGCTTTGATTAGGCTTCCTTTAACGGATTTGATCGGCATTTCGTGCCTGCAGCCCTGCTGAATTCGACCTTTTATCAGCAGGTTGGGTAGCAGTAAGGTTAGAGGCGCAACTAGAAGAGTTGGCCCTATATTTATATCTTTCTTTTTTCAATTCGATTGCAGTCTCCGAAGTCCTTCTTGATCGATGGTCCCCATTAGCATTAGTGCTAATTCGCAGCCGCTTTTTTTGGAAGGCGAGGTACTCATGTGTGATCGCGGATTCCACGGTAGCAGTAGTTCTAGCTCTACATTAGGAGCACGGGGGCTCTATCTATCTAAAGGAGGTGAAGACTCAAGTGGATTTCATTCCCTTTTGTTTGGAACCGCCCGAACCGGATAAGAGGGGAATTGCCTATCATTCATTGGTTGACCTGCAAGGGATAGAGAACTAAAGAACCTGCCTCCCGCCATCCATAAAGAAGTAGTAGTCGTTCGACCTGGACTTAAGAGCCCATCTCTTTTCCTTGCCTTCAAATGAAAAGCTCTTCCGTCCTGCCTTACTCGAGATTCGAATAGTATTTCATGCCTCGAATCCCCGAGATGGCATGAGTTTGGGCTTTTTTTCTTGCTCTTTACTAATAAAGCTTTTCTTCCTCTCCCTATGGTCGAGCTATTTTCAATACCTCCGTTTGCTGGGTGAGCCTTCGCTTTTTGGATCGTCTTCTGCCCAATGCGGTACCCCTCGTTTTTTGGTTCCCATTGGGTTTACCTTGTTTACAGGTCGACCCCATGGCAGCAAGAAAAGGCGGTCTTGTGCTATACTTCGGTGATCTCTTTCCTACCGAGGCACGCAAACTCCCATCGTGTCCCAGATCACATTCCGTGAATCGAAAGGGGAAGCCTACTCATCCATCAGCTCCTCTCGTAGATCGGTGCGGTTTTACGAAGCGTCTAAGCACAGTTCACCCGCGTTGATCAATCAAGAGCTTTGCCGCCACTCCTTAAGGTTACCTGTTGTATCATACCATAAACTTCTTGCATTGTTTCCCACGCTTCATACCCCCCTATTTCTTTCTTCTTAAGGTAAGGTAAAGGGCCAGGCATGGTGGGGTAGGAGCATTCTGTCGGCAATCTTTTTGGCTTGACCAAGAAGTCTTATGTCCTCCAAGTCGCACGGCGTTTTAACCAAAAGAACTTCTTGCGCAATTCATGCGTTTCTGTTTTTATGACCAGAAATTGTTTCTTGATTTCCATTTTGTTCTCTGGACTTTTTATCAATATGAGGTGATCGTAACACAGTATATAAGACTCGTGATTCAGGCAATCCAATCTTCCGTGTGTAAGGCGGAAGCCCCCAAAAATGGTTTTCAAAAAATGGGTGATCAAAAGATCGAATCACTATGCGTATCTTGGTGGTCGTTACTTTTGGTGGTCTTTCTTTTTGATTTTTACTTGGTTGGCGGGGTCAGGCTCCTCTTCCTGTTCTATTGATCAGAAGCATCCAGCAGCGCCGCGCCGGTTTAGAATTCTATTCTAAGGGCTAAGGCTCCCCTTATCCCCCCCTCCCTTTTATTTCCCCCCGGCCGTGTGTGTGGGCCACACTTCAGAAAGGCCCTACGGGGGTCCTTCACTTACTTGTGTGAGCCCCCGCCCGCTCACGCTCCTTACCAACAACCCGGCGCTTCGCCGGAACACACCATAGGTCAGTCCAACAACCAGTTGGCTTCTCGCCGCTGCACATTCGCAGAAAAAAGTGAGTGAATAGCCAGCCTCATGCAAGTTTCTCAATCGGTTTCCTTTATCCTGTTGCATATTTCTGCAACTCAACAAAAGAAAGGCTTCTATTCTTGTGAATTAGAAAGCACTAAGAAAACTTGTGCATAGAACTTGCTATCTTTTTTATTTATTTATTTTTAAAGTCAGATAAGAAATGAGTTAGAGATGAGATAGAGTATTCATCTCCGTCTCTCTTAACTAACGAAAAAGAAAAATTCGCTAATTTTGGATGGGGATTAAAAGGCTCTCCGAGCCTTGCGTCGGATTGGATGAGTTCTTAAAATTGATCAATTTTTTTTAGAGAAATGGTTTTCTCCGCTATTTGAAGAATTTCCTTCGTAATTAAGCAGCATCCTTTAAGTGAGTAGGGGTGCGCCGCAACAGAGGTAGTGACTGAGGTACCCAATGTATTGTTTCTGAATCCTCATCAGCATACCTCCTTGCTTCACTATGAGTTCAATCTGAGCTGAATCAAGGAAGAGTGCTGTCCCCTGTGTAAGATTAAGACAACTCCCCTTACTGAGTTTTCAGTACATCAAGGTTTTATTATCGCTTAGCGCTTGTGCTAAGGAATATCTCTTTCTTTCTTTGAATCAGAAGAGAACTCTCCTTTCTTAAAGTTTAAGTAGATTAAGGAGTAGCTCTTTCCTCTTCAAGGTACGAGAAGACAACCTCTTTCCCTCGCTTCCATGCTCGTTTTGAGTTCCTCATCCCGGCATTCCTTACTTGAGGAAGTAACCGAAAGACCAATTCTTTTCTCCTTTTAGCTTCACGCAAGTTCCGTGTTTGTTACCCACGGAACCCTTAAGCTTATACCAACACATACTAACAACCGATTCCCCCGTATGGAGCCACCGTCGCAGTATAGTTTGGCATGCATTCCAGAGCGTGCTCTTGCGGTCAGACCTCAGAGCGTCTCTTTCCTGCGGACTTTTCGGAAGTAGTGGGCTTTGCTACTCTTACTAGTCCAATCACAGCCGTCTTGTCTTCGGGTTCTAGCAGGAAGTGTAACTCCCGATGGGACAATCCCACCTAGTAGTTTTACGCTGCACTTCAATCTTAGCAGCAAGCCCAGATTCCAACCCTAGTGTTTGAAGTTAGGGTAACTGAGAGCTACACTTATCCTGCTGTCATGTCTTCCGAAGTTTCAGTGATTACTTACTTTATTTCGAGTTCCTGTTTTTTTTGAGTTCGAGTTTGAGTTGGAATTCGAGTTTGAATGCCAGCTTGATTGGAGGTCCGGGTGTAACTACAGGAGGTTCGGTAGGCTGGTTACAAGAATACTAAAAAAATCGGTAAAGAGTATCATTAAAGGCGAGTGAAGTGACCCATGAGTGTTAAGCACGAGGGAGGGCTAGCCCTCAACTGCTCTAACTGATTAATTCAAATAGAGTGCTAAAGGTAAGGAGTCTCTCTAAGCAGTAATCCTTAATGATTAGTTCTTTAAGGTATTATTATCGCTTAGCGCTTGTGCTAAGGAAGAATGCTTGATTTCCTTAGTTTAGTAATTGATTATCAGTGTAATGTCTCTTTGTGAGTTAACCATCCTGCACTTCCTGGTTTAATGCAGGAATTGAGTACGAGATGTCCTTATCAACATTGAATCGCAAGAGAACTCTCCTTAGCACAAGCGCTAAGCGATAATAATACCTTGCGTAACTGTTAGTAGATTAAAGAGTAGCTCTCTTTTCCTTCCTCAGTTTAATAAGATAAGATAAGCTCTTTCCTCTGCTTACAGTTGAATTAAGGAATAGCTCTCTCTTTACTCCTTGATTAATATTAATATGGTCTTCCTCCGTCCCTTACTCCAGACCAGTAATTATAAGATCAAAGAGGCTCAGAAAGCAAGGAGAGTAGAAAAGCCAAGCACAGATATAAGATCCTTTTAGCATTAAAAGGATTTCCCTAAAATCATGCTTTACCTAAGGATTTCCACAGTTCGATACCTTTTCTTGAGGCCAGTTATTTGGTTCCCATAGGTAGATTGGTCCCTGCTCCGTTATCTGCCTACTTGGCTCAGGCTCTAACCGCTTCCCCTTCTATTGGCTCCGTAGGATGGAGTACTTATTTCCTTGAGTTCATCCCTCTCTGTTGGGCGGATTCTTCGGATAAACCTCCTTCATTCTACCTCTTGCCTGGGTCTTTTCTGTACCTTGGTTAGCTTCCTATTCAGCCAGTATGCCTCTTTGCACACCTTCCCTCCCATCCAATTCGGTGCCTAGCCTCTTTCCTCGATGCAGCAAGCTGAGATAGTTGAATTAGATGTCATGTCAGTTCCTCTAGCAGACGATAAGGCCTTCTTCTCAAACCCCTTCTCTTCCTCAACAGGGCATTCGTGCAGAACCCCTTCTTTCAATGTCTTGCCATTCTTCATGTGCAGCTCCTTCTGTGCATCTGATCTTTCTTGAGGACTAGTAACCAACACTCTTTTGGGAAATGGGAGAGAGGAATTCTGATTATCTCTGTGAAGAGAATTGTGTATTACAATGAGTAGTCAAGTCCCTTTATATAGATGAGTAGTGGAGGCTCTAAGGCTCTCCTTTTCGATGTGGGACTAAACATAATATGGGCATCCACTATAAATAATAAATCCTAACACTTCCCCTGAGATAATCATCGAAAAGCTCGAAAGATGTAACCATTGGTACGAGATTTATAATGATCCGATCTTAAGGAAGCTCTCCGTGCATTCCTATCAGAGCTTAAGGAATCTATACGACGATCTCAAAGTGCTTCAAGAGAGGCAAAGTGGGAGAGCTATTCATAGATTATTTAGAGAGACATGGTCAACCGGATGAGTACGACTTTGAAGAGCTCCAGGAGAAGTATCTCTTACTGGATTGGCTCGCTTGTCAACTATGCTTTCAAAGGCCGACAAGGGCAAAGCAGCTCCGCATTTATGGAGTGCCAAATACGCGGAGGACACTCCTCTTCCATCTTCTATCCCCTGTCTTAAGAATCCATTTTACCAGCTCACCAGGAGATGATCTCAATGTGGCAAATAAGAACTATGATCTATGCGTCTTCGAGGAATACCAAGAACAATATTCACGGATATTTCACAAGAAAGGAAATCCGCCTATCGTAATGATTTCCAACAACCTACCAGCTAGCACTAACGGCAGAGATCAGAGACCCTTTAGAGCAAGGTACATCAGGATCAGATTCTCCTCAAAAATACATGATCTCGATGAGGCGAGGATAATTGCCACGCTCTGGGGATGTATTACCAGGAGAGTCTGCTATTCTCCCTCCGCCTTCTTCTCCTTCGACGTTCGCCAATCGGAGAGGCCCTTTGCTTGACTTGCGATTGAGTCGGAACCTGAATTTAAAGATGGAAGACCCGGATGGACTTAATTAGGAGCATGGGCAACCCTTCGCGCACGAGATAGCAATGACAGGAGATTGACCGGTCGGGATGAGCCCACAAAGGGCATTGGCACGGCCTTAATCTCCCTTAGAAACTCCATGCCAAGGGATACTTGGAAGTCATCCAGTGGTACTGCAGTGAGATTCATGTGCCCCTCCCATTGTCCTAGCTTGACGGGCACTGCCTTGGCAATGCCATGTATGGGTTGGGCTTCCGAGTTAACCGCTTTCATGCGGCTCGAATCCTTCTCCAACTTGAGGCCAAGGCGCTGTGCTTCGGTCCCTGCCACAAAGTGTTGGGCGGCCCCTGTGTCTACCATGGCACGGGTGGCCCTGCCATTGATCTTAAGGTCAACATACATTAGCCCCTTGGTTGGGGCCTTCCTCGCCTCCGCGGCCTGCTTCTTGACAGCATTCAGTAGCGTAAAGCCCCCTTGTAGGTTCCTCCTCTTCGTCTTGAGTTGGCTCCGACTGAGTCGTGGTTTGCAAGGCGTTCAACGCCCGCTTTTGTGGGCAATTGGCCACCCTATGCGGTCCTCCACAAAGGAAGCATTGGATGGTCTTGGCTCCCGAACTTGACGCTACCGACCCCCGAGACTGGGAAGAGCTTGTACTCGCACTTTGTTTCCTGTCTCCCCCACTTTTAGCCTTGTTAGGCTTGGCCGGCTTCCCGCTAGTATTAGTGATGGTCCCTTCTTCTTTGATGCGTCCTCTGCGGCATAGTCGGTCAAGCGTTCTGCCGCTGCCTGTGCCGATGCCAAGTCCTGGACCCGCTGTCTTTGGAGCTCGGCTTGGGCCCAAGGCTTTAGACCCTCGAGAAAGTAGAACAACTTGTCCTTCTCGGGCATGTCTCGGATGTCTAGCATCAAGGCCGAGAACTGCTTCACATATTCCCGCACCGTGCCCGTATGTCTCAACTGCCTTAGCTTGCGTCGGGCCATGTATTCAACATTCTCTGGAATAAATTTTGTCTTCATTTCTCTCTTCAAATCCTCCCAAGTGTCAATGGTGCAACGCCAATTTACAATGTCATCATACTTGGTGCGCCACCAGAGCTTGGCGTCACCTGTAAGGTACATCGTAGCCATGGAGACCTTCGTCTCTTCCGAGTCGGGCTTGACAGCCCTAAAGTATTGCTCCATATCGAAGAGGAAGTTCTCTAGTTCCTTCGCATCACGGGCTCCCCCGTATGCTCGAGGCTCAGGGACACGAATCTTTGTTACCTGAATACCGCCTTCGAGAGCGTCAACACACTCTATGAGCTGAGCCACACCATCGACAATCCCACCGATTTGCGATGTTTGCGACTCGAGGTCCTCGATCCGTTCCTTGTTGGTCTTTTGCGCCGCTGTACCACCCATTTTTTAGCACCAAGAAGCCTGCTCTGATACCTACTGAGACGGTCCAAACTATTTCTCACAAGTACGAACCGTGCGGCACTCCCCCGTGCAATGACGGCCCTGCGAGTCAGCCAAGTATAGGGACAATGCTTTTCAAAATGAGTATTATAGGCAACCAAAGTAAGCTTTTATTGATAGCCAACAAAGTATACAGGGTTCATTTAGTGAGGAGAGCACTTGGTGTGCACACTTGCAACACCTTTCATAGGCAACCCACTCACTTACTTACCTCCCCTCAAGGAGGATGCTAAGCATTTGGCACTCTGGCAGGATGAAACATCACCTCTCCTGGTACAATCATACTGGCCCCCTTGAAGAGCTTATCAGTCTGCTTATGTTTTCGGCTATTTAAGAATGACTGAATTTTTCAGTGTACTCCTTGAAGACTCTGTGTGTCTCCAGGGGAAGTCTGCTGTCCCAGTTGGCCCCGACTGCGCTACATCGAATGGCATCGGCTCCCATCCCAGCCTTGGGAGTCACCCAGTCTTTGTCTTTCTTTTGTTGGAATAAACAAACCGCAACAGGCACATTCCCCTTAACAACAAAACCCCAGCTTCATGGGACCGAGAAGGAGTCCTTCGCCGTCCATGGCATCATCAGGAGCACCTTCCCCTCGCTCTAACTGAATCAGTTACGCCAGCGAACCAGCAAATACGAGCCAGCAAAGGGATACCTTCGCGTCATTAGTCTCTTTTCAATATAGCCTATTTACCGGAGGACTAGTAAGGCGTAGTTAAATAGGCTATATCTTTTATTTCTCGCCAAGGGACTCGCTAAGGTGCCAGTTGTTATAGTGCTATCTTTGAATAATCAGTAAGATAGTTGTTCTCTTTCTGACTTAAGAATAGTAAGTCAAGGGAGTAATCACATACTACTCTTTTGATTTGAAAGGCGGCAACCGATTCGATGCCTGCCGGTCTCACTGAGTTACTGGTGGGTGCGATCTTCGGCTATGATTTTGCGGCCACATGGATGACCAGGTCCCTAAGGTGGGTGAGGTTCCAGCTTCCGTACAAGGGAGCTTCATCTAATCGGATGGGATCAAGTGTTACTTTTCACACAGGTAAACCTCAGCTTTGGTTATTACAGCTCGTGGCCATCATTCGCATTAACACATCACATCTTAGTGTGGATGCTGGCTGACGAGGTATACCCAGGACAGGTCTTTAAAGCGTATGCGATCTTAGGTGCCCTATTAGTTAATTAGTTAAGCTCTCGCGGATCGTAAGGTTGCTGAGCGTTATCAACAGCTCATGGCTAGCTTAGATGTTCGTATATCTAAGGAGAAGTCCTTGATATCGAAAACATTTTGAATTTGCTAAACGCTTTGTCATCCGTAATGGCACTTTGGACTTGAGTCCCGTCTCAATGCGTATGATAGCTGCGTTAGTTAATTCTATAGCTGTCGCTCCTGTGCTTAAACGGGTCAGTGAGTTTATGAATATCCAATTCAGTCTCACCTATCGTCTAAGATAAGAGGAGCTTTGTTGGCAAGAGAAAGGGGACCGTAATCCATTTATGAGCGATCGATTGCCCGCCGCACCCGGCCATATGGAGAGTCTGATTGATGCTTCTCTCCAGGCTGAAGGAGGGAAGGAAGAACGAACTCTTCAATCGGCTCTTCCTTTTTTCATTAATACCTCTTCCTCAGCACAAGCGCTAAGCGATAATAATTCCTCTGCTTTAGCGGTTAGTCCTCTTTTATAGCTTCCTCTTCTTTTTGCTTTCAGCTTCCAGACCAGACTACCTGACTACTAGCCTCCATGAGCTTACTAGTCTCTCGTCGCTATGTTATCTGTCTTGACCACGAACTTCGACCCCAGAAAATAGTGCCTCCATGTTCGCAAACAATGCACCACTCTTTACCATACAAAGGCATTTCCTTCCTGTAGTTTTGAGTGCAGGACTTGCTCTATACGCCCATTTATCTTTAGTTAAAGCCTATGAAATCGGTCTGTCGGAAGCCGTCCACGAATACTGATTCCTTCCTTTAGAAAGAGTTGCCTTGCCCCTCCCGGTCTCCGGTCATCTGTCTTTATCGGTCTGCCCTTTGCTTCTTTCCCGTCCTTTGTCGGAAAGGGTATAAACTCTTGCAACAGTCGTAATCGGTCTTTCCTGTATTCAGGACTCGGGCTATATGCCCTCTTTTCGATAGTTAAAAGGCCTCTTCAATCTATCTGATGTAGGAGGAGGTAGCGTTCATCCCTTCTGATCTACGACCATCCTCAAGCAAGCCGTGACAAAAGACCTGGTGTTGCGACTCCCAGACCACACCAAACCCTTGAAGTCCACAGTGACGCTTCAGACTTTGCTATCGATGGGGTATTGGTGCAAGAGGGACACCCCTTTGCATATGAGAGTAGAAAGCTTAATGAACGTTAAAGAGCAAGTCCTGCACTCAAAACTACAGGAAGGGAAGCGGTAAATAAGCTACAAGGGATGAGCTAAAGCAAGAATAAGGGGCATGCCCGAGGCTCAAAGGAAAGGGCTGTAGGATAGAGAGATTTACAAAAACGATTAAGCGAAGTTGACATATGACAGAAGAGCGTTACCAGAGATGACCGGTTAGACCAATGACCGATTGCAAGGCAAGACTTTATAGTTTACAGTTGAGAGATGAGCGATTCCAGTTGAAAGATTCCATTCGCTCTTCCTTATTCCCTCTTACGAGAGTTGCGAGAGATCCCGGCCTTTGTAATAGCATTGTTATTGATGTAAATAGCCCCTGGTATCAACCTAATTTAAGCTAAGGAATTGGGTCAACTAGTTCAAGGTTATAAAATATCTAGGCCGAAGGTCTAGGTAAGCTATAGAAACTACTCCTAGCTTGTGGCTTCGCATATCGATCCCTACTATCACATATACCAGTAGCAACTAGGTCTTGCTCTATCCCCTTAGGTTGGAGTGTAGGCGTATTCATATTACATGTTGACTACTATTTTCTTAATGAGTTTTTCTATGTGCATCAAATCAAGTCCTTCCCTCATGTTCACCGTAGTCACATCATAGAGGTCAATGGGCGGCTTTCAAGCATTCAATCCCAATAATCATATTAGAGTACTTTTTTTTCTTACCCATGTGGTCTATGTAGGGTCAAAGCACATAGCCATACTGCTAGGTAGTGCTGGAACCCACACAGATGTCTGCAATTTCGGTGGAGTAGGGGAGAGAGACCACAGAGCCTTTTAATGCACCAATGTTCATGCTCCAGACACCTAATGGAGATTGAGTAGGGCATCAAGGAGATGATTCGCACATGCATGGATAGTGGAAGAGTGAAAAAGCAGGAGTCTAACCCAAATTATTTGAGGTGAAGAACGGAGAGCAGTGGTGGGGAGTGAAGCCCCAATACAGATAGCAATAAAAGGCCCTAGGTAGGAATGGACAATGAGATCCTAATAAAAAAAAATAAGTAGAGCGAGCGAGGATATGCAATAGAATCGACGATCCGAAGTGATTCATTGAATTGCCATTTCAACATCCCCTCTTTTCTATAGTCTTCATAAAAGAGAACTGTGTTTGAAGGGAGTGTCTTTCTAAGTGAATCCAATGTCTCTCCATTACTATTTATTGAATTCCCCCCTTCCGAATCCATTAATGGTTGAGGGACGACCGACGAGGCCTTCCAATGAGAGCCTTTTCCTCTTCTTTAATGGATGGGAACACATCGAATGAAAAGGATGGCTTTTTTACCTCCTACGACTGCCTTGATAAATTCAATCTTTATTGGCTCCTTTTTTCTTAGGGAGTGCAAAAAAATATTAAAAGAAGGTCTCATATAACCTAATCCAGCAGCACCTCCTGCCCCAAGAGATGAACCAATTCCAGTTCCTATTGATCCTAAATAGAAGGGACCAAGTCAAGTCAGCAGTTGGAGCTCCACCTTTGGAATCCGCGGATAAAGAAGAAAGTTTGTGATACTGCATTCAATTAGGAGTGAATTCAATCTCCTACTGCCTTATCCCGACGTGATAGCCTGGACTTGGACTATCAAAGCCTGAATTCCTAGCCCTGCTATGGAATGACTCGATTCTGCCACCAACCTCGTAAAGATCCGGTTGAAGCAGTTCGAGAGCCCTAGCCTATTCCAATTCCATATCCAAGAGCATACCGCCTGGAATTCGAGTCGTAGATCCGGTATTTTCTGAATCCTTATGTAAGGAGTGAAACAGCTTGACCATAGGGAAAGGAATTATAAAAAAAAAGCTAGTCTGCAGCCCGTGGAAAGCTAGTCTCCTAAACGAACCCGCGGGAACAATTATCATTGCCTTACTTGACTCTTTTAGCTTATAGGATTCCTAGCTCTAATCAATAGGTAAAATGGGGATTAGAGCCTTGCTCCTTCTATCTCCTTAGGGTGGTCGTAGATCAGAAGACTCGCTCTAGATCTTCATTTGCTTCTGCTCATAGGATAGCACCTTCAGGGAGTTCCTATTACAGAAGGGGACTATTACAGGATGCTTGGCATACAGACTAGTTGCATCCCTTAGATGGCTGCCTTCTACTTACAGAAGGACTCACTCTAGGAAAGGATTCATACCCAGACTAGTCCTACCCCTGCTTCTAATGCTCGAACTCTTGTTGGAGTCCGAGCTCAAAGGACTAGGCTTGCAGACACTTCCTACTCCCTAAGAAGAGTCCTTAGGAAAGGTATTATTATCGCTTAGCGCTTGTGCTAAGGAGGATCTATCTCTTTAAAGGAAGGGAATCAATCGAAGAGATGAACTCCTCCTACATCAGATAGATTGAACAGGCCTCTTTTCGATAGTCAAAAGGCCTTATAGCCCGAGTCCTGAACCACTGGAATGGACAGACCGCAAGTCAACAAGCAAGAGATCGTTTCCAGTTTCCAGATGCAAGAGTTGCGACCGATTAAAGCGAGAGATTCGAGGCCCGATGGTTGGAACAATGGCATGTGCCACAGGCTATGGATGAGATCTCGGCCCCCACTCCTCAGATCGTGGGGGAAAGGATGATCACTCAGTCTCCGCTCGACTAACAAAGGAGATCGGACGGATGGAGCCATCAAAGGCAGGTCTAACCAACTTGGTCATCACGCTTTCCGGCAGCTATGCGATCATCATTCATCACTTCTCGAATTCCTACAATTCCCTCCCAGGCTGACCACTTCCCCTGCTAAGGATGTCTGTCACAAGAAGGACTACTCTTTGATCTCTCTCCTACGCTCTTCGATAGCTGCTTGGCTTACAGGAACAACCAGCTTGATCGATATAATTCTTCTAATCTATCCTTATACATTATAACCTTCAAAAGAAAGAACAAAGCCGTTACGCGAGTCCCTCTTGCTAGGAGGTACTTCGCTGCACTAGCCTTAGAGAACTCCCAACACAGTAAGGAAATAAAGCCACAGCCAACTTCCAAAAGAAGAGATCTACGACCAACCTTCAAGTAAGAACATAAATTCCAATCAAATAGGAAGTAGTGCATATAAGAAGGGAGACTACCTAACAGTGAATGAAGGAGTTACCAGTCGGGCTCCCCTCATCCGGTGAGGCAGGGGGATCCCTTACGCTCATAAGTTCAATAATAAACTAAATTACAATCTCATTTCTTGCTTTACTACGCTATTCGTCTAGAAGCCCAGAAAGACAGAACTAAGGGGAGGCGTCCTCACTTTAGGTTTAGGATAGGAAGGAATGCCGGGTTGAAGAAGTCTTTCTCTTAGAAACAGCGTCTTTTTCGCTTAAAAAAAGCTCTTTAAGCAATCCACGGGGAAAGATTGAATCTTGAATCTTGGTAGAGGTAGCCCGGTAAACCAGACAAGCTGGAGGTTAATATTACTCACATACTAGATCGGGAAGCTCAGGAACGGGATTTTGGTATTTTATACTTTACTAGAATGAAGATCGTGCAGACTCTAGACCTATAGTATGATTAGTCCGATAGTGCCATAGCACAGAGACTCCTGCTAGAAAATGGAAGTCGGTCTTTCCGGGCTAAGGTCACTATGATCGGTCTTTCCGGATCGGAGTTAGCGGGCTTGCCTCTTTCTTTCTTATTGGTCATAAGAAGCAAACAAAAATAGCACTAGCTATTGAAGTAAGGAAACTCCAAAAAGTGCCAAAAAGGAAGACTTTTTTGACAGTAACCCTCGATATTTCCCAAAAATTAGATGGTTCCGAAAATAGAGTGTAAATATCTCTATCTCACGGAGGGGAAATGCCCATGATTCAGTGACACCAAAACCCTCGATTTGCTGCACAGAGGCTGTTTGAGAGCCCCTCTTTTGCCATGGACTAAGCTTGCCCTTCCCCCCTACTATCCACGCGCGTAACACCAACTTAGCTCAGAAAGTGTACCTGGCGAGGTTTTTTACCTCCCCTCCAAGCCTGTCTACTCTGGAAAACAACAAAAACAACTCCCATCAATCAGTTTGTCCCATCAAATCAACAGCCCCTTGTTGGCTGTTGGCCTGACCAGATTTGTTGATGGAAGGTCCTTGCTGCTTTGTCATCCAGAGCCTGGGGGTCCCCAAGGGGTGTTGATTAATAGGCCCAAATAGTCTTATTGGAAGAAAAAGGTCCTCCCAAAATACCATGCAAGACAGTTGAATAAGGTGAGTGAAACGAGTGAAACATTGAAAATGGAGAAAAAATACCTTAGCACAAGCGCTAAGCGATAATAATACCTTGGTTCGAAGGCAAGGACTAAAATCCGGTCACCCAAGAAATGGGGCTAAGAATGTCTTCTAGAAGCACAGTGTACTATCTACTGTTCCTTCTTTCTTTAGTTATAGAGTAGACGGTTTTGAACGGAGAATGCAGAATAGAATCATCTGAATAATTGTATGATATTCCATCTAGCTGGGGTTGGCTTTCTCTCACCAGGAAAGGGGGAGACCAAATAAAGCAGATGAATGGGGGATTCAGTAGCACGGACACCATTCCGAAGCAATGGAAAGAAGGCACCACAACTTAGTCAACTAGAAGAACAGGCAAGGAAGCAAACTTTTGCCCAAAAGCAAAGGTCGACTCAGGAGAAGGAGATGAAATCTGCTCGACTAAAAGGAGAGGAGATGAAAGACTGTAGATCCACCTTACGATCGATGCCGTCCACCCACCAAGGGAAGACCGAACCCAGACTTTTCTTTATTACCACATTGCGCTTTGCTCGGTACGGAGATAGGAGCTCCGAACCTGCAGAGACGAGATCTCTACTCCTAGAACCTTTGCTTGTGGTTTGGGGCACCGTAGCTCACCTTTCACTAAAAAGAAGGTGCAGCCAGGTTAAGAAGTTGCTAACATCGGCTGCTACTACCCCTGACCTTCAGCGTCCCATTTTCCGCAAATACATTGATTTCTTCATTGCGCACAATCGGACGCTAACCTTGAACTGACCCTTCAACTGACTAGGCGCTTGGGAATTCTGAAACCTCCCCCTTTTTCTTTTGAGACCTACTTCCTCCTTGCTTTCGACTTAGTCCTTGCTTGAACCTTTGCGACGACTATGGCACCTTTTGGCCAGTACTTCTCTTGTTAGGCTAGCTAGTAAGTAAGGTAGACGTAGTTGGCAAGGCTTTCGTGCTAGTAGCTTATGAGTCAGATGCCTCTTCTCTCTCCTTCTTTCGAGCCTAGGCTTCTGTTGGATATCGCTTAGTTTAAATGAACATAAATCCAAGAAAAAGCCCCTTCCCCAATAGTCACGTTGTGTATAAGTGCCTTTCTTTT
>NW_028290476.1:35000-40000 GCF_965113065.1 Corylus avellana
GGAATCTTTATCCACCAATAGCTTCGCTAGTTCTCATGGGGGCCTTACTCCTTCGACTAACTCAACTAAATCAACGGAAAAATGTATTGCGGAAAAGACTCAACTAGTGTCATAGAACGACTAAGACTATGATGCTCGTGCAATCAATAAAGGAAAGGGGAGAAGTACTTAATGCACTGTAAGTAGACTAAGGAGTCACGCTAGGGCCCCAGACTCCAATGGGTCCCTTCGCACCACTATGACAGCTAAACCAAGTAAAAATCTTCATCTCTCTGTAAGCCACTAGACGGGTTCTACATCTAAATAGGTTAAGGTAGGGTATTTTTTAGAAAAAGCTACCTTAGCACAAGCGCTAAGCGATAATAATACCTTGCCATATTTATTGGATAAAGCTACCTACGGGTATATTGAATAAGGGTATATCATTAGTTATAGTTATAAGTTATTTATTGTGAATCCTCCCGTAGGGACCTTTTGAAATTATAACTAATATTTTTATGCTTTCCGTAGTCCTGTCCTTACCAGAAGTAGATCGGTGCCCGCACAAATGGAAGGCTCTTCGGATGAGGAAACTGATCGAAGACGGCCAGACAAAATTGACCGACTTGAAGCCCAGTTGAAAGCATTGACTGACATGGTGGCCTCCTTAATGGCCGATCGGACTGCTCAAAATCCAGCGCCAGTGCAACAGCCTGCCGCGACAGCTCAGCCTGCACAACTTCCTCAGCATGTTCAACCGGTGCCTCCCGCCCAGGACGCATCCCAAGCCAATAGCAATCCCACGGTTCCTTCAAATAATCCTGTTCTGATCACAGTTGCTGACACTCAGGAACGAACACATGAGCAAGACAGAGCGAAGAATAATGTCGAAGACAGCAAAGTTGCTAGTAAGCTCGAAAGCCCTGAGGAGAAGCTCCGAACACTGCAGGGGATTGATTCCTATGGTAGCACTAGCTTTTCAGACTTATGTTTCTTCCCAGATTTGAAATTGCCTCCCAAGTTCCAGACACCAGACTTCGACAAGTATGACGGTTCAGGGTGTCCTTTCACACACTTAAAGGTCTATTGTGGGGAGATGTGTTTATATGGAGACAACGAGCCGCTTCTTATTCAGCAGTTTCAGAAAAGTCTTACTGGTCCCGCTCTCCGTTGGTTTGTGGAATTAGACAGGAGCAAGATACACAGCTGGACTGATCTAGCAAATGCTTTCCTGACCCAGTATAAGTTCAACACAGAAATCGCCCCAGATCGTATTGATTTGCAAAGAATGCAAAAGAGGAACAACGAATCTTTCCGAGCTTACGCACAGCGTTGGAGGGAATTGGCGGCTCAGGTCAAGCCCTCGATGACAGAAAGGGAAATGATCGGAACCTTCATCAATACGCTAAGGGAACCGTACCTCTCTCATCTCGTTGGGCATACTAAATCCAGCTTTGCAGACCTGGTCATTGTTGGAGATAGAGTGGAAGATGCACTGAAATCAGGCCGCTTGATGGATGTTCAAGCCTTGCAATCCCTTTTGGAGCAGCCTGGGGCAGGAACCAGTCACAAGAGGGTGACAGCCAAGAAGCAAGATCCAGGCTCGAAAGAAGTGCAGATGATAGAAGCTTGAGTCTGCAGCACCTGATAGGGAAAGAGTAGAGACTCAGAAGAACTACTCAAAGCAGGGGAGGAATGAAAACTGCTAACAGGAAAGCTCACTAATAGCAGAGAGGATACAGGCACAGACAGCTCTGGAGTTCCCCCATTGGGGAGGCAATCAACAGCAAGTCAAAGAATGAAAGCCTTTGGGATATAGCACAGAGAAAGAAGAACCTATTCTATTACAAATGCAGTTATGTACAAGGATAGGTGATAGGTTGGTCCATAGTAGGGTAGCAATGACAACTGCTACTAGGAGAGCTACCTTCTCAGACCAGGGGAGCTCAATAACTAGCGTCTGAACGCCAGAGACTATAGAAAGACCGATACCGGGATAACTAGATAGGGCAGCACTTAGACCAAGTCGGGAGGACTTACTCAAAGAAAGGAAAGATCAGGGGAAAGATTGAATCTTGGCAGAGTGACCCACTTTATACCCATCTGCCTATACGGGGCAAAGTCCTCACTTTAGGTTTAGGAATAAATCCCGACTTGGGAGCTAAGCTTGGATCAGAGGTGGGCGGACCTTTCTCTTACTAAATTCTATTTCATATGCATATTTGTGCAGCCGCTCTGACTTCTATTGAGAGGCCCCTCGGGGAGAGAGCCATTATTGGGCATATAGAAATACGTACTCTTCTGTGCCCCGACTAAATCCTATTTATTGTAACAAAAGGCCGATACTCTAAGAGCAGTTGGCACATACTATTCTGGTAGACTAAATGCCTTATAAATATAGTATGCTAGAATGGTATGGTATCACCTTCAAAAGAGCAAGAGATTCTACTTCTACAGATTTTAATAGATATGCATTCCAGCTCTTGGCGGCTAAAAGATGAGCTAAACCTCTATAAGGAAACTCCTACTAAGTTGAAGAGAGAGGAAAAGGCCTTTTCACTCGCTATCTAGATGGAAGGAAGGACGGAGGTAGCATAGGAGTGAAACTTATGCCTCTGAGAGCTATACCCCTCATAGAGGAAGGAATTCTTAAACAACACTAGAGAAAGGAGGAGCGACCTAGTAGGGTACACAATCAGTTCAGTAAGACAATCGGAGTTACCGGGCTTGCCTGTACGTCGGGATATCCTAGGAGATAGAATACCATCTTACTTATTAGAAAGAAAGATAGTATGCACAAATGGTATGCTACTATATCTAGGCCCAGTTACCTGGAAAGGAAAGCACTTGGAACAGGCCTTTGGAATCGAGCGCAGGGGAAGAAAACTCACTTATTGAGCTAGGAGCACCCATCTACTCAAGAGCGGGAGGAGGCTCATTGCCATCAACAAACTAACTCCATAGGCGAAGGAAGGGGAACCCAGAAAGCAAGCGAGACTCCACACTGCCTGCCTCTATTAGACATAGACAAGAAAGGAAAGCCCGAAAAGCCAGATCGGGATAAACGGGGACCAGTACTGACTAAAGGAAGCAATGCACGCCTTGGGAGCTCAGCTTACCTCAGAGGTTGCTCAGAGGAGAGCGGCTCATTATGCGACAAACTCATATGTCGCTGAATAGGTCGCTACTCTTTATAGTGATAGTTACCTCGGAAATGGGACACTTATTGGACCTATACAAGGCCCAGCAGCAGCTTCTCGAGACTACCGGAGCTACCTTATCAGACGAGGGAAGCTACCCACCTGCAAGAGCTAGGAGCACCCATCTACTCAAGCGGCTGGACCTCTAAAGTTGATGAATTTTTTGAAGGTAGAGTCTAGTCTTATCATGCCAGATGGTTCAGATTTCTTCAGAAATAGCCCAAGTCAACCAGATGGAGTTACAATCTGGCAAGAAATTACCTCCCGTTTCGAATTATGGTCAAAATCTTGTGCAAGAGTTGTCTCAGTCTAAGAATAAATCATCCCCAAATCCTGAAAGTCCCGTCCAGGATCATGGTCTATCGCAAAATAAAAACCCTGGAGGGCATCCCTATAGACCGAGGTGCTGGGGGCACCCTCTCGAGCCAAAACGCAGTTACCCAACGAGGGAGACCACGAATGCTTGCTGGTCAAACATTAGCGGCTAATGGACAAGATGTTCGCTATGACATATTAACTCACCTCAAAAAGATTCCTGCACTCCTCAGCGTATACGATGCATTGAAGATGTCTGCAGAACTAAGGATGCCCCTAGTATACGCATTAACGAACCCAGAGGAGTTTTCTAATGAAGTTAACCAAGTTGAGATGAGAAGTAGTGAACCAACTTATGCCGAGTGTTTGGCTTTGATCAAGTTTACGGACGATTACTTGCAACCAGGACTCATTAAGCATAACAGGCCTTTGTTCATTTCAGGATACCTTAATGGATTGGAGATAACAAGAATCATGATAGATGGGGGATCGGCTGTGAATCTCCTACCTTTGAGAATGCTAAAACGTCTCGGGATTGCTATTCATCGATTGGCCCCAAGCAATCGACTTATCCAAGGATTTAACCAAAGTAGGCAGAGGTATCTGGGCATTGTACGACTTGAATTAAAGATCGAGGAATTGGAGGATACCATACCTCTTTATGTCATTGATGCGGAAACATCAAACAATGTTCTACTTGGGCAGCCTTGGATGCATGATAATTGTGTCGTCCCTTCTACTTATCACCAATGTTTCAAGTAAACCAAAGGTGGTGAGCAGAATAGGGTGAAAGCAGATGCGAATCCTTTTAGCGAAGCAGAAGCGTATTAGCAGATGCTACATTTTATTTATCCGAAGATGAAATAAATGCTACAAAGCTCAAAGAGAAAGGGATTTCGACCTCAAACGACCAATCGACCCCTATGATGCCATCAGAAGAGAGGCTATAAAATAGGTGAAGAAGTTCGAAAAGTTGAAGATTAAGCAAACAACTCCTGATACGAAGAAGGCCCCTAAAAAGCCTGCTTTCCGTTTCGTCCCAAAAAGTCACAGGAAGCATGGTGAGCCAGCCCTTATCTTATGCCAATTCAAGATGAGAGTTCCACTTCGCTTTAAAGGATAGGGGGGGGAGTCGATAGGGCCATATTCAAAAGGAAGATAAGTGGATTGAGTGTACTTTAATGAAAAAAAAAGAAAGAATCAAAACAACTGATAGAAGAGGAAAAACTGAAACATGAAGTTCCAAAAAGGTGGAAATGTGCACACTTCAAATTTTAGTAAGATTTTCAGCAAGTAGCCCAGTCGCTACAAGATGTTAATGCCTACTTGGACCAATAAGCAAATGAGTTTGCTGGAATTGCTATAAGGCCTCCACTACCTCTTGAGTAGATGGGTGCTCCTTCTTCTTTAGGGAAAGTTATTCCTTGAGAAGCTACTCTTAAGATAGGAAAGAAAGTTCACTATTGCTTCTTGTAGCTCTACCTTTTATCCTCTTGAGGTACAGTA
>NW_028290476.1:45000-90000 GCF_965113065.1 Corylus avellana
CTACGTGTATATTTTATTTTATATTGAATAAGTGTACCTTAGCACAAGCGCTAAGCGATAATAATACCTTGACAAGATCAAAACATTGGGAAGTGGAAACTTTCCTGGTCATGACCCTATGCAAGGAGGTCCATATCAATGGGAGTAGGCCGAGGAGTACTACTAAGAAGATTCTGAAAAAATCTTACAATCTCATCTTTGATCTAAGTAGGATTATCCACCCTGGAGCCATCCTCCTTGACAATGGAGACAATTTTCTTTCTCCCCTGACGACTCTTAACCATTCTGAAGAAAAACTCGGTATTCTGATCTCCCAGATTCAACCACTGAACCCTGGACTTCTTCCCTCCAAACTTCCTGAACAAGAGGAATTATTATCGCTTAGCGCTTGTGCTGAGGAAGGAAACTAGGATGATCAGCCCAAAAGTTGAAGAACCTAAAAGGTTTCCTCGACTGGGGCAAATCCGCCACCTTCACCACAACAGGCTCCAGGGGGAGTGTTAGAAAGGGATAGAAAGGGTATTATTGTAATAAAGGGGGAAAGGTTTGTCATTCATTGTATTTTTCCCTAATATATATAATAAAATAGTGAGAAGGCTACAGATATTCTGAGCCTCTCTTTTCGTGCAAACCATAATCTTGACATGGTATCAGAGCAGAGGTCTTGAGTTCGAACCCTGACTCCGTAGTTTATCCCCCATTTCAGTTAAAATATTCCACGTGTTGTCTGGTCCCACACGTGAGGGGGAGTGTTAAGATATTAATTAAGTGATTAAATTCACCCTTTCCTATCAGCTTAAGCTTTTGGGACAAGTGGTGATTTAACATGGTATCAGAGCAAGGTCCTAGGGTTTAACGAAATTGTTTCTCGGTTTCCGCGCTCCTTCTCTCTCTTTCAGATTTTTTTTTCTGACCGGTGCTGCAACAACACTGGCAGAGTTGGCTTAGGGTTTACCTAATGCCCGTGGGTGGAGGTGGATGGCGCTGTCATCACCGTGGTAGTTGGGATGCCGTCACCGTCGTTGTGATCACTGTCGTCGTTGGTATCGTGGTTGACAGCAGAACCGCATCGTGGCTGCTGTGGTGTTGCGGTGTTTCTTTTTGTTGGGTTTTGACATCGTTATGGTTGTCGGTAGGCTCTGTTGTTGCCTCAGTGGTTGTCGTCGGCGAAGTCCGGTTGCCGCCGGCGAATCTCCGGCCGGATTCGAAGAAGAAGAACGGTGTTTGGTTACAGGCGCACACTATCCCTTATCTGGAGTAAGGATATCCCCGGTTTGGTTTAATCCAATTCCGGGTTCTCCGTTATTCCTGTTTTATTTTCTTGCTGGTTGGTTTTCTCGGGTTACTTGTTAGTGTTTGGACATTGTTTCTCTTCTGGACGAGTATTATGGCTGCTACATTGTCCGATAGTGGTACTCCGTTGAGTTCTGATCACATTGGGGACCGATCCGCCTTTGTCGCCTCCCATGGTGCTTCTGGTAGTTCACGTGGTGGTCGCGATTCTAGGCGGAGCGGTCGTACTGGAGGCCGTAAATCTCGTAAGTGTACTCATTGTGTAAGTGTACTCATTGTGTAAGTTATTCAAGAAAAATCACTCAGTGAATTATTGTTGGGATCTACATGGAAAACCCTCTGGTTTAGCCTCCCATCAGATCTCATCACAGGAGGATATCTCTTCATCATCTGGACCATCTTCTACCCCTGGCCAGGCACTTGATTCTGATATGATTGCTATACCGAGAGATGAGTATGCTCAGTTTTTAGCCTATAAGCGGGCCATTCCCCCATCCACGGCTACTCTTGCTCAGTCAGGTACTGCATCTAACTGTCTTTTATCCTCCACTCACGATCCGTGGGTCATCGATTCTGGCGCAACAGAACATATGACTGGTTCGTCTCATACCCTATCTGATTATCATCCTGTTGACTCACCTCAGAGTGTTACACTTGCTAACGGTTCCCTAGCTAAAGTTGAAGGCTCGGGAAACACACATCTTAGTCCTGATCTTGAATTATTATCTGTTTTCTATGTTCCTGGTTTTCCTTTTCTGAATCTTAGCTCTTCTCTTTCTTATTTATTCTTACTACTATCACTTTATAAACCAGGCCGGCTGATAAAAACCGTAACGTATCAGGGTCGTACGCCTGGAACAAAAAGGTTCGTCGTACAATTTCGGCGATTACAAAAATCAAGGAGTATATCCCTCTCCTCCTTAGTTTCTTTCCACTTCCGTCGTTCAGGAACAAACACTTCGCCTAATTCTTTTGAATCCCGGCCTGGTTTTCCCCCACTAACCAATTACGTTACGACCACTGAACAAACTTGGTTGACGAACATGGTTTATGCGCCGCTAATGTAGCGGCTTGTCGAGCATTTGACAAACTCACACCATCCATTTCAAATGGGATTTGTCCCGCGGACACACGAGCAATCCAACCCGTAGGATTTCCTTTTCCTCTTCCCATTCTTACTTCTGTAGGTTTCCCGGTAATAGGGAGATCTGCGAGAACTCTTACCCATATCTTACCATTTCTTCGGAATTGTCCGCTCATAGCACGATGGAATTGTCCGATTATAGCCCGACGCGCTGCTTCAATGGCTCGATATGAAAGACGACCGGCTCTACAACTTTTAATGCCATATCTTCCAAAACCAAGTTGTGTACCGTCCGGTTTGCAACCCCTACTACATCTGCCTTTACGATATTTACTAAATTTCGTACGTTTCGGATATAGCACGTCCCCCCTTTTTTTTTACTATATGAAATCCACACTTTGACACCTAAGATTCCGTAACGAGTAGATACTTCCGCAGGAGCATAATCTATTTTCTGGTTAAATATATTACGAGATGTTTTTCCATACTTTCCGCATTCAGTTCTAGCTATTTCTGCGCCTTCTGATCGACCTGAACAACATATACGGATCCCCTCAACCCCTTTTTTCATTACTAATGGAATATCCTTCACTATTTTACTAAAAATGGAACGAAATGATCTTGTTTTGTTTCTCAGTTCAAAAGAGATGTCTTGAGCAATCGGAGAAGCACTTTGATAAACAGATTTGATCTTGACCGACTCAATTAAGGTATTAGTCTTTGTTCTATTAGACAACAAAGATCGCATTTTTTTCACTTCGTTCAAATAAGAGTTGTACCCGTACGGAATTATTCTGTTTCTCAGTATGATCTCTATCATCATCTCTATTCCCTTTATCAATTCTCCTATCCCACCTAGGTCTATGAATTTCTCTATCAATTCAATTACCCTATCCTTACCCATGAGGTTCCAACATTTGATCCTTAATTGACCTAGGAGTTGTTCCCGGGCATCCTCAAAAAAAAGGTTATTATACATCCCAACCCCATCCCTTGGAAAGAAAAAGGTAGCACCGAAGAAAGGAAAGAGCGAGATGGTGGTTTTTGTTGTTCCCGCGAAGCGAAGATCATTCGCTTGGCGAATGAAGTGGGTCAACCTCTTTTTGGCTTCGGCCAAACACTTTTTCTCGCTGGTCGAGCTTTCTACAAAAAAAGCGATGCGAGAACGTATTCTCTTATCTAAGCTTCTTCCCTGTGCATTCGCTCCCCCCATCGTAGATGGTTCAGCCACGCCCGGTGCCACGAAATGATTGAGAACTACGACGGGGTCGAAATTAATTTTGTTCTTTGTATTCAATAAGTATTGCATGACCAAATAATTCAAGGAGGGGCGCACTGCAGGGAGGGTCCTTTTAAGTAGATGACTCGTCGGGCCGTCGGAGCGGGACTTCTTTGGGAAAAAGAACTTGAATAACTTAGTTTTTCTGAAGGAGTCGTCATTTTCTATCAGGAACGCTATGTCATTTACAACCCCGGCGTATTTCGGATGCTTGAAGGCCCCGCTGACCCGAAGTGATTTAGAAAGATTCTTCTTTATCAATGGTGATCGGTCATGGTATCCATAGCGTTGCTTCTTTTTCGGCCAAATCCTAATTTCGTTTTGCTTCTCCCGGTCGTCGAGCCTGATCGACTCGACTCTTTTCCCTGCCCCCCGGCCCCTCACTTCGTTTCGTTCTTCTTCTGTATCGTCGCTTGAATGAAGACACCCGATCGGCCCGACTTTCCCAAATGCCCACCACCGGCCCTTCTCCTTTCCGGGTCTGGATTTTTCGCGTCGTTTCAGTCGTCGTGGTCGACGGGGAAGAAAGAAATGAATGAATGTTCTTTTGGGAAAATGTATAATAATACACCTACCGATACGAAAGCCAAAGGTGAGTCTCGTAGGTGGGCGTATCGAACCGAAATAAGATCTCAGATTGACATCTTGATACACTGATTTACCATAATAATAAATAGAGTCAATGGTGACTCCGCCGTGGGAAGAGCCGCTTCTTTCTTGCTTGATGGGGGGGCTTTCATTCACCAACGCAGACTAAAAGTGCTCTCCGAACCGTGCTGGATAGTCACCCATCACACGGCTCTCAAACCCAACCTGTGGTGGATCCCGGGGGACAAAGTCAAAGCGCTTGATCCTTTGCCCCATACTTTGAGATGCTCCTCCCCGCCGATCAAGCAGCGACGCTGCTTGTGATAGGCTTAGCTTTAAGCCGCTATCGTTCGGTTCGAATAAGTCAAGTCCCTTCGGTCGGTTCGCTCAGGTGGTCTTCCCTTATCTTCCCTAATGTTCAGAGTAGTTCTGGTTTGAGAAAGGAGCACCGGCCGAGCACCCTGAATGAATAAGAAATGGACAACAGAGAGAATCAATGATTCTTATTCAACCGAGTTGAAGCTAGCAACATGTCGATTACACACCGGAGGTTGGTAAGAACTGGGGGACAATGCCCCCCTAACCTAAGTGGGCCTACCGGCGAAGCAACTGGTACTTGATCGGGCGTGGGGGGCGGTTTGGTTTCGTGCAACGCCCTCGCAGCAGGAAGAGGCAGTTGTCATTTGAAAGGAAACGCCCCTTGTATAGGGTTCCAAACCTGCGCACCCTGATTAAAAAGCCCTTTATATTTTCTTAGTAAAGCCTAAACGTCCTTTCCTTATTGAAAACTAAAGCGCTAACGAGCAAGAAAACTACTGCATCCGTTTTCTTGCTCGTTAGCGCTTTACTAATATAATAAAAGTAAAGGCTCTTCTCCTTTTCTACGAATCTACAACTCTCTTTACTGAGAGAGACTCCATCCATATCCCTACTAGTGGTTATTCTTAATTTTCCATTCTAATTTGATTTGTTTGACAGCTTAAACTAGGTTCCATTTTAGATAGGTTTTCGGTCTTAATCAAAATAGGTCAGGGGCGCGTCGGAACGGTCGGTGGCTGCTTAGTCTCATCCGAGAGTCTAATCCCTTTGTACTGCTTTTTTTTTCTTTGAAAAAAAAGAAAGAAGGGGGTCGATTTAGGCTCCTTCCCTTCCACTGCATAGCTGCGCTAGCAGGTACTATGAGCCCTCTGTCCCACGCATCTAACCAGCTCGCGTGGTTCACCGGTTCCACCGAAAACTCTAATTTGTTGAAGCGGAGCATAGTGCGCTTTAGGCGCCGAGCGAGAAACGTCTCTTATTTCGTTTCGGTTTATTCGCTGATCTGAAACTTAGCACTTGTTTTCTTATTAATTCCAGGGGCGGCGGCGTTCTTGAATGAAGTCTATCCGAACCGAATTAGCACTTCTCAGATCAGGCTAGGCCTCTCCAGCTGAGCTTTGCGCCGCGGCCCTGGATGCGCTAGCGATCGGCACATAGGGGAGTGGTTGCCCGGGTTTCTCGGCCTGGTATCCTGCACCTCGCGTTCATGATATCTACATTCAACTGTGCCCCGAAGACACGGTCGAAGCACGCCCGCCCAGTGTGCTTCTTTCACGACATGCTCTGGTCCCGGGTGTCTTCCAGTGGTCTTCTAGCGTTAGAAGAAGTCGTGTCCGGGACGGACATCTGCAACGTCCTCCCACGCTTTTTTTATTTTAAATATAAGACAAACTGAAGAAAAAGACTGACCCATTCGGTGACTTTCGCGGTCGCCCTCACTGAACCGACTTGAATCTGAACTACGATTCAGATCAAGTCTTACCGAAATCGGATTTCCTTTTCGTGCCATATGCGCTTTTTATTTACTTTTTTCCCCTTTATCTTCCCGGTCCAATATTTGTGATCGAGCACCAGTGATTTCGTATCCGCTCCAGTAACCCACTCATTGAAGGGATTTTCTTATTCATTTCAAATCAAAGGTTTGAAAGATAAAAATAAATGTTATATCTTCAGAGTGGCCCGTCTCCTTACTAACTCCTGGTATTTAGTAAGAGGGCATTCCACATTTTGGGCGACCGGCTCCGGAAATGTAATACTTAAAACTATAGCTCCAATCATCACTCCTTTGTTTTCCTTTTATACGCTATTTACTGTTCTTAAGGATTTCTGCTTCTTTCCGTAGCGTCTGCATTGCCGTTATTTAGTATATAGGGTTCGGACAATCAGCTGTTTTTGAAACTTACCGAATGAATGTCTATCTTTTTACCTTAGCACAAGCGCTAAGCGAGAATAATTCCTTCATCTTCAGTTCCATATCTTGCTGGAGAGTTTCTGTAAAATCCTTTTCCTCGTGTCCTAAACTTCCACTCGACCATTCTATTCTGGCCAAGCAAGCTCTTCGCCTGAAGCTGCAGCTTCCTCCATCTCGTACAGAAGATAACTGGGCAATGGTGAGGTTACTACTCTTCCGGTCACAACCGGGATACTATCCCCTTTCTATTCTTTCTAGTAGCTGTAGCTAGTAGCTCTCTTCTTTCCTATTAGCTCGTAGTTCCCTTCCTCTAGTAGCTAGTGGGAATAACCTGAGGGAACTTGCTCCTAAGCCAATACGGATGCTAGCGAAGAGCGGAGGAGAGAGTAGCGAGGACTCTTTTGACAGACATCCTTAGCAGCGTATTCCTTCAGTCCAATGAGGATAAAGAGTGAGAAGTCTTAGCCTCCATCTTTGAACCTTCTATTGGTGTCTCAACATCTGCAACCAATTATCCTAAAGGAGCAGATGAATGGGGGATGCCCTTCTTTGAGGCTCTTGTTTTCATCTTCCCCTGCAGTCACCCTCTTCTTTCTTCCTCAAGCTAGGGGAGAAGCCCATCTGAGAGTGCCTCAACCAAGGGATTATCCTATGCCTTTCCACTGCTGCTGTTAGTTCTTTTAATTGAATAGTTTGATTTGTTCTCTGAGTGATTGCCCTTAGGGACCTAGCTTCCCTTCCTTTCCTTGCCTGGAAGCTCTCTAAGGCTTCTTGCTTTCCCTATTGATGTTCCTAGCTACCTACTATAATGGTAGGGAAGGGCTTTACTAAGTATTAGATATGGGCTTTAGGGTCACATCAGGAGCGGTCTACGAGAAGAACGATCAGGCTTCAGGTACGCATAAGGGGATCCGCAGGAGAGGGGTTCTTATTTGACCAATTGAGATAGCAACATAACATCTTTTCTTTGCTTTCCCACCGGGAGATGTTAAGCTCGACCAGCGTCCGGGGAAGATGTTTCAGGGCTGGCTCTACCACCGTCCGAGTAAGATTAATAACGAGTAACGAGTTCGCTAAGCTTCCTGGGTTGTCAACTAGAAGGGTGATTCAAAGAGATGGCAGTGCTCACTTCAAGGGTAAGCTTGGATCCGGCTTATGTCTAGCTGAAGGAGGGCGTAGATCAGAGGAGAGGGTGGGATACGAAGTCGGGCATCTAGGTGCAATCCTCCATCTATGTAGTCAACAACCTATGATGGTTCAGAGCTGGTTGCTAAACCCTTGAGATGACTTCGTTATCCAAAAGATCTTGTTATTTCATGTCTTGCTCTTTGCCCACGTCGAAAAGGGGCAGGTGAAGGTGCATTTCCAAAGAAGGAATTTGACATCGAAGAAGTGAGTCTTGCCTTCCTTAGCACAAGCGCTAAGCGAGAATAATTCCTTGAATGATCTGATTGATTGGATTTCCAGTCCGAACCCCAAGATGGGGAATTCTGGAGTACACCACCGGGCAGATCCGGATGAACGGTCCCAGTGTGAGAAGATTCAGTCTTTCCCTCGGGTCAGATAAAAGTAAAAGAAGAGAAGTCAAAGTTCGTTAACCCCGACACCATTCAAGGTCCCAAGCCTTCGTCATTGCTTTAATCGCCCCTTTTTAAGCGCAAAAGACGAAACGTCTTCTCATTTTGAACGAGCTCACCCCATTGCCTTCTCTCTTTAGGGCAAAAGATCTTTCCTGCCTCTGCCCGATTCGACTTTTGATCTCCCATTTCGTAAATTGAAGCCAAAAAGGCTAGCTTTCTTCTCCACTTGAGATTGAACTCGGCGGAGTGACTATCGATTGAAGCGAAAAACGCCGACTTTCCTCCACTTTGATCGTTTTGATCCCAATCCCCTCTTCGACAAGCTTGTTAAGCCAAAAGCACGAGCTTTGAAGCAGAATTGTTCTTTCGCTTGACGTTTCGCCGAGCGTTCAATCCTGACTAAGCTGAACCCAAAGAATGATTATCAAACTGCGGTCATCGCTCATTAGTTGAATCTGGTGAGGGAAAACCAACTTCGAAAGGGTGGTTCTAAGAATTGAATTCCACAAGTTCAAACCCTATTATTATAGAAAGGGGAAGGTCTAAATCCTAGTTATAAAGTCGGGGTTCGGGCTTCCCGTAGTGAGTTCATCGATCGTCAATCTCAAGTCTGTAAGCGCCTTTTCCTGAGTCTGCCCATTTGTGCCTGGTTAATAAAAGAGCTCGTACCTTCTAGCTCCTCCTAGTTCGACAAGTGAGTCTGCTCGTCCTGCCTTCCCTATTTTATTTCCTAGAAGGTTTTCAATCCTAGGAGCTTGGTTCTGCTGCATCCCTATAGACAGGGGCGTCTTCGGTTTGTTAGGATTTCCATACCATCTCTGCCCACCTTCCTGTACTGACAGGTGAGATAAAGGGTCACCCCCCGGATCTCTCTTACTAAAGGTTAGGGTACGAGGTTATTTTACTGAAATCGAACCCAAGCCCCATCCCTTTGCCCGTTCTTCCAGCCCAATAAGTGGCTTTTCCTGAGTGAGCTCCTTTGTGTAATACTGTAATACAATAAGTAGTTGACCTTGCCCGCGCTTCCCGCTCTGGAGTCTGCTTTGGCGTCCTGTCTTCCGTTTAATGGATAGAGATGTGGGGTGAGATCTCGTATGATCTGATCAATAGGCCCGGCATCTCGAGTGTTGCTGTCCCATTTCGACTGGCGAGCTAAGGGCTTCACGTAAGATCTGTATGATAAAAGAAGAGGGTTAAAGAAGAGTCGATCTTCCCTGGAGTGGGATCTTTGATTCAACCGAGCTGATTGAACAAATGATTCTGAAAAAGCTGTCTCTCGTGCGCGAAGTTGCCCCCACGTAGCAAAAAGGGGTAGGAGTCGCCGAAAGGTGGAGTTGGCGTCCAAAGGGTGGAAGAGTCGTCGCCAAATGCAGCCTTTTGAGTCGATTTGTTTTGAGATCTGGTCTCGTTTGATTCTGGGAATTGAATGGCTGAGTAAGATATAGAGGTAGGGGAAGCCGAGGAAGAACTGGATCTTTGCAACTTCTAATTTGAATATAAAGATAAAGGGCAGGCGAAGAAAGTGCCTCAACCTGTGTTTGGTTCCAGCAGGTCATTTCACCCCAGATGCAAGTAGTTCTGTTGTTTGAGATTAGAGCAGCAGACGGGGCTTCAGATGAAAGAAACAAGGGTCAAACCAAGCACAAGGGAAATGCTATAATAAGAAGGAGGTTTGAGGGCTTGAGGGTAATCGGTCGAACCAAAACAAAAGTGCTGTGGCACGTTTCCTAGTGGAAAATCGATTTCAGCCAAATCCCCTTTTTTCAAAAGGATGAGAGTTCCGATCTCATTCTACGGTCGACTCGGAGCGTTTTCAATCGTGAGTCAAGCTGACCCCACACGAAACTAAGAAGTCCAGCATTGATTGCCCAAGCTAAACTAAATAGAAGAACTCGGTTCCTCATCTTGGATCGGATTGGATCAGCACCTTTGAGCTACTTACATATTAGCATTAGCAACCGATTATCCGATCTCTTCCTTAGCACAAGCGCTAAGCGATAATAATTCCTTTCGGGAAAGCCGCTGTGAAAAGGGGTGCTTCGGATCGGGAGTAACCACTAGTGATAGGGCAAATGGCACATTGTGAAGGTTGATAGAGACGAACTCCTAATTCTCTTGCTTTAGCGCGAAAGAAAGGTCAGATCATTGCCCACTCTTTATCCTCATTGGACTCAAGGACATCGATAAGCTAAACCAATTAGGCAGTAGATTCTATCTATCCTACATGCGCCTAGCTACCTGTCTTGAGATAGCTCGATCTTATTTGTTCTGTTCTGTCCTTAGCTTCTCTAACCTTTATGAACCCTTGGAAGCCATTAAAAGAAAGCACTTGGAAGCCAGCAAGAGAGAACTCAGGGGGAGAGAAGGTGTTCGCAAAGACAAGGCTCAACTACCAGTAAGTTAAGGAAGCGATAGCTAGCTCGACCGGCAGGGAGAGGAAGAGATGGCTACAGCCTAAAAGCAGGAGATTCTATCTATCCTACATGCCCTTAGCCACCTGTCTTTAGCATCCGGACGATCTAATTGGTTCTTATTTATCCTATCTTGATATAAACATACAGGAGTGACATCCAACTACAAAGAACAACAGCAACAAAGAAGAGGAGCTACAATCCAATCTATTCTTATCTGTTTTAATCGATTCTAACCTTCAGAAGAGAAACAGCAAACTAACAGCGGAAAGCAGATAACCATATATAGGAGAATCAGCTGCAGATGCTCTTCCTTAGCACAAGCGCTAAGCGAGAATAATTCCTTCATCACGGAAGGTAAGAAATTGCTTACTTAAAGGGCTCGACCAATCTGCTTTGTTATCAAATAAGGAACATATTTTGAGCGAGCCCCGACTAATAATCGAAAGGGCTGAAGCAGCTTGGTTGTCCCTTTCTAGTAAGGGGGGCATCCTCATTCCGGTTGAGGAAAATCAGAATCATGAGATTCATGCTCAAGCTGAAAAAGTTGAGAACTCCAAAGTCAAAGGTGGACCTTTTACAACATCTAAATCTAGATCAGTACAGCAAGATGTAGCTCATCCCTACTTTCAGTAACTTCATGATGAAAGCTCTTATCTTGAATATCCGGGGTATAGCAAGATCTGAATCTCGTAAAAGACTTACTAATATTATCAAAATAAAGTTTGCATTGCAGCCATTCTTGAACCTATGATAGAACATTCGAGAATGCAGCAGATTGGCAGAAAGATGGGCCTCCCTAATACCAGCAACAAGAGCACGGAGGGCAGCAAAATCTGGTTGGAGTGATCATATGCAGGTAAAAAATATTCGAACCTCAAGTCAATGTTTCACGGCTGATCTATACTGGGATTTACCCTTATTAGGCTATCCTTTATCTATGCCAAATGCAGCATCACTGATCGCCCTTTGTTGTGGGATGAATGAAAAACTATAGCGGTCTCATCTAATGATGCTTGGTTTATGGGAGGAGACTTTCATATTCTCGCTGAAACTCATGAAAAGCTTGGAGGTCGGCCCCCTGATAATAATGCGATGCTGGAATTTCAGGAGATGATTCACGCCCTTTTACGTAATGGGGCATGCTTTATTTTGGATATAAAGGCAGCAAATACACGTGGTGTAATAACCAATCTGGGAATAACTGTATTTGGGCCCGTCTTGATAGAGCAGTGGTAAACATGAGCTGGATCAAGCGATTCACCAAGACTTTCGTTGAGCATTTGCCCAGAACTTGCCCCAACCTTCTATAAGGCCACTCCCCTCTGCTCATCTCCATGGTGGAGTAGCCAGTTGTCACGCAGCTGGAAGAAGCGAGAGGTAATGAAATTAGTGAACACATCCGCCGTCTGATTGATTGTCTGTCCGCACGTAAAGGACCTTAAGATCACCACGAGCAACTTTCTCCCGAACGAAGTGATAATCAAATTCGACATCTTTCGTTCAGGCATGGAAGACCGGGTGAACAGCCCTATGGAGTAAAGGATGACACTGATATTGTCACAGTATAGAAGTGAAGGGAGAGAGAAACGAAGACCCAGATCGCAAAGCACGTAGAAAAGTCATAGGAGTTCAGATGCGGTGACGGCAAGAGCTTTTTATATTCGGCCTCGGCGCTAGACCTGAACACAGTCGCTTTTTTCTTTGTGCCCCAAGAGAGAAGATTGGTGCTAAGGAAAACAGAGTAAGCAATAGTGGAGCGGCGATCATCCGGGCAAGCAGCTTTCATTTTTTTTAATATAATGGTAGGGCTTGTTTTAGGTCATAAAGGGAATAGTACTTTTAGCTCGTTCATCTAATTCTGCTGGTCTAGGAGTGGCTCCCTGCTTCGGGAGTCGCCTCCCCAAAATACGACGGCCTGATCAAGAGAGCCAGAAGCTGGGGCCGCCCGCCGGAGCTTCTTTCTATTTCCGGGGGGCTTGGCTTGAACCACTCCCATTGAGGCTGAGTAAAGAACTGAAGCTAGCAGCTCCCTCGAGTTCACCAGCGAGGCCCGGGGCCAAAGAATCAATGGAATTGACTTCGTCGTTGCGAAACGAGTCAAGAAGGAAGGACTATAAGCCCCTTAGAGGCACTCGAGGATACCATTCTGATAGGGCCCATCCATACTAGTGAGTTAGTTCTGTATCAGAAGTGTACGAAAGAATTTGTTCAAAATCAAGGCAGCTATTGGAATGATTCCTCTCTCCGTCCAGACCAAAAAACGGATTCTCGGCTCAGCAGCCAGAACAGACAGGACGCCTGTCTCCTGGAATTGTTGTTGTCCTTTTCGGATCAGGGCTGGGGCGTATGCCAGGTGACTTAGAAAAGGATAGGTAACCCGCTTATAATAGTTAGTTTTTTCATTCGGGCTTGCACTTACCGCTATTTTTTCTTGGATTCTGGGGGGAAGGTCAGATTTGAGATTTTTGTAGTTGTATGGTAAAATAGGGCTTTAATGGTATTGGTTGGGGTAAGGGGTAAGGAGTCTAGCCGGGTAATTTGCGGTAAGGAACTGGGACGTGTTTCCTACCACGGGGATGACCCCTCCTGAGACTTATGGTGATGTGTTCTATGTTCTGGTCTCAGCCCGGGTCCTTGTACGCTGAAGCTGTCAAGTCCGTACGAGCATACCGTTTCAGTAGGGCGATTTCCTCTTCGTGTCGCCCTCTTCCTCGCGTTCCTTCTGTCTATCTTTTCTGAAAGGCGGGTCTTACTCATAGTTATCTACTAGGGCTACAGGCAGTTATCTTTGATCCTGATCGGCCGACCTTTCCGATCCCGAAACAAACATAGTTCGGCTCTCTTTTTTCGGTCATTCAGATGAAAAATTCCGTGAAAACGACGAGAGATGCCGCCTGCTCTTTCCGTTCCTTCTCTTTCGGGGTGGAGCACTCCTGTTTGTTCCTTTCTAATAAAAGCTTGGTACGTGTTCTGAGCGAGCCTTCGCGTGACGTGAACGGTACCTATAAAGTGGAATCCGTCTGTCTTGTCTTCTACCTCATAAGGGAGTCGCGTTCCGAGGGACTACAAATCTCCACTGCTATTGTCAAGCTTGGACATACTTAACACTGACCCAATTGAGACCGTGGCCACACCTTGATAAAACAGTGATGATGTGGTCAACCCTGGATACGTGGCTCTTCGATGGGGGAAGGACCACGCTAGTCGTCTGAGTGTGTGGTGTGTAGTGGGTGCGTCTTAGTGTCTTCTTACTCATAAAAATCAATGAGAAAATATATGATTCTCGTTCTCGAAACTCCACTCTTTTTCTCTTTCAAACTAGGAGGATTGGCATTTGGCCAAGATGTGATCTATCTCTTTCTTTGGTTGTATTGGAACTTTGGTTTTCTTTAGCGAGGAACCGTTTCACTCGGCGGACAGTCGAATGATCAAAGCGAAATGCTTTAGGGCATCTTTTGAGCATGTTCAGCTTCAAAAATTCCTGGAGTCCTACGGCATTCTCACAGAAAGAAAACATGGCTAGTAGATAACTATTTTGTTATTGTAGAAAGCGATCAGTTCTTCCGATCTTGTTCGGGCTTGGAAAGGTTTCCTTTATCCATTCCAGAAGTGGAGGAGCCTATTATGAAGAAGCTGTAGAAGAGCACCACCACGGTTCAGGTCCCGACAGCTGACTCAAAAGGGGATTAATTCAGCTGCAAGGATCGTGAATCAAGGGAAGGGAAGAATGAGACCAGAATTTTGAAATCACCCCGACCGAGACCTAGATGGCAACCTAACCTAGTACGTCATAATTGAGAAAGGGAACACCCCCCAGAGCCAGAACACAGGCGCCGACCTCTCCGCCACCAGCACAAGTGAATAAGAGAAGATCACGTCTCCGAAGGTGGCGGTATCACCGTCTACAGGTCGAGTCATGAGATCTAAAGTGCAAATACTCGACGCCGTGAATCAATAAATTCGGGTGATAGACGAAGGCGTTGGTCCATCGGTGCCTTAGGGGCAATCATCTGCGCCAGTGTATAAAAAGACATTTTAAATTATTACAGTAGCGAGGAATTATTATCGCTTAGCGCTTGTGCTGAGGAGAGCTTATGGACAAAAAATGAAGATTCCGGCGGCTTTTGCCACTTATGATCAGTGTTCACAAGAGCGAGACGGTTCAATGTCTTACAATGTTCAAGCAGCATTCTTGTCGGAAGGATTTTTTAGGAGGCCCGGACACCTACCGAACATCCCTGAAGGATGGAACAACATGATGAAGAAGGCAAGGCGGCGAAGGTATGGAGGAAAATCTGGGAAGAGAACAAGGAGATCTCTGAAAAGGGAAGGCAAGGTATTATTATCGCTTAACGCTTGTGCTAAGGAAGTAGTAGAAATGTTGAAGAGGAGACAACCCGCTCTTGAACTTAAGACTATGCGCGTCGCGTGCTCGATCTAGCAATCTTGGACAATTGTTTTGATGAACTGTCACTAAACTAAAAAAGAAAGAAGAGAAAGAACTGGGAATTGGCGCCTACATAACTGGTTGCTTGCTTACCAAGCCATCCTGGCAAGCTCCCCCAGTTCGATTATTATTCTTGATTTGACTTATTATTATAAAAACTACTCACTATCAAAATGAAAGACGATCGATTATCTACCCAAGAAGATAGAGAGTCCCACATACGAAAAAAGGTCACAAATAGAGTTGAACCAAGTAACATTGCAAAGGCATAATGATAGTAGGGTCGGGATATCCCCGCCCTCCGAACCGGACGTGAAGGTCTCCCCTCATCCGGCTCTCTGCAGGGGAATCTCCACTCACTGCTTCCCCTAATATCCTCCCTTTACCACATCATGGGGGTTTACAGGAGATCCCAGAGGCTCGCTCGGAAAGGCTGCTATACCATACCTTTTGACTCAACTCTACTCTAGTAGTCATTAGACTCACTATAGTAGTCCGTCCGGCTGCTCTTGCTGAAATCATTACTCTTCATTCTCCCGTGCTCTAGCAATTGCGCTCCCTAGACCACTACCATGTAGTTAGGTAGGGACAATCAATCCGTAGTGACGGGAATCTAGGAATGAATGGGGATCCCTATCAATATAAAAATTAAGAATATATAATTAGAGTTTTCTCCCTTTCTCTCACTCAATAGATGTATCTGGTCTGATACGGTACAGTACAATACGAGACGATGGAATGCAATGGGATGGATGGTAGAGGGCTGCCTGCGCCCAAAAGCGATGATTCACTTGTCCCCTTGTCCATAGGGACCTCGTGGCATACAACCGAAACGACTCCCACTAGATAGCCGCCCCTTTCTCTCTTTTTACAGCCTCGTGGACGGACGAAAGAAGGGAAGTTACAGAACGGGGCAGTGAAGGCTCGCGAAGTAGACAGCAAGCAACAGCTTCTCAGCCCCCTAACCTTTCTATTATATTATTAAAGCTAACGCTCGCCCCTATCTCTAAAGGGGCGTAAGCACTTCACTCGCTAGGGGATGGGATTCATTCACTTGCATTCCTGCTAGCACTACAAAAAGCTCCGGTCTTAACGCCCCTACTACTGCTGTGCAGCCTTTCCTCGGGTTCGTAGAGTCGGGTTTCCCGTTTACCCACAACGGAGGAGCCGCCCCCACCAGGCAGGCGGCCACGGGTCATAACGCACTCTTCGCACAACAAATCCACTTTGAAGTTGACTTATTCGCTCGGCCAATCGTCGGAATGTGTACGAGATACCATAAGGGCCCAATATCTCAATAGCACCTTTGTCTAAAGCTTCGAATGAGACTTCATATCCGAAACGCAGGAACGATCTGACTAGAAAGTCATTCAAAACTTGATCGAAGAACCAGCGTTTATTGAAGAAGCTATAGAGTCGATTACAAAAAGTACTAGTTTGAAAGGCTCGTTGGAATTGATCCGCTACGGGATTTACATTATACGCAACAGAAGCACCTGAAGTACTAAACAGAATAGGTATTAGTTTGGTAATGGTTGGAGCAGCAAACTCGGATTCGGCAAGAATCTCATTTTTTGGTAGTACGAAGGGGGAATTGGCCCAAAAATTTGATAGGGGTCAAGACGCAGTCGGGCGCCGGCGGCTGACTCAAGTGCCCCCCGAACCGCGCGAAATGGTCGCCTATTACACGGCTCACTAACTCTGCCTGGGGTGGGGGTACCTATTATTCGTCGGCGGTCCGGCGCACCCCTACTCACTTAAAGGATGCTGCTTAATTACGAAGGAAATTCTTTCTTAATCTAGAGAGTTCCCTTTCGTTAAGCGCATCGAGCCAGGAGTGGACATCATCATCATCTGCAGACAAATCCAGATCCTGTTTCATCATTAGCTTAGCTAAAGTGGAATAGTATGACTGGCTTTCCGGAAAATGAGACGAAACCCGCTTCTACACTACATACGATATTCCATTCCGGCCCTCACTAGCTCTTCGCTTGGTTGTACAAGGAGCATGCCCGAGGGGGCTACTACGCTCACCGCGCACTTGCATCACCACCTGAGCTTCGCTACCGCTTGGCCCAGCTCCTACGCCTACCACGAACTTGAATCATCACGTGGCTGCTAAAGCAAGCTAAGCTTCACACGGCCCTGAGGAAGCCAAAAGACCCTCTCCTCTCACGGCCGAAGGCTCCGAAACACGTTGGAGAGCTTTTAGATCCCGCCCTAAAACGCCCATTCTCCTAGAGTTCCGAAGTGATCCTCATTCTCACCGCAGCCTTCTTAAGCTGAAAGAAAGCCGGGCAAGAATCTCATTTTTTGGTAGCCTGTCATATCATAAGCGGGGAAGCAGAATCGTATCTGGCAGTGGTTCTTCGGATCGATCACAGATTTTCGGCCCCGTCGTTTGGCTTCCACTCCAGTTGACCTCTCTTGTTCTCCTCCCCCTTACACAACCGGGTGGAGGACTCATGTAAACTTCTTCCTGTAGGTCCCCGTTCAGGAAGGCATTTTGAACATATAATTGGAACAGAGGCCAATCTCTATTCGCAGCAATAGAGAGCAGGAGACGAACAGACTTCATCTTGGCTACCGGGGCAAAGGCTTCCTCGTAATCTATCCCATATGTTTGAGTAAAGCCTTTAGCTACTAGCCTGACCTTTTCTGAATTGAGGACTCCTGAATCAAATCCGGTCCCAGAGGCATCTCGAAATCCAATATCTATTTTCTTAATTTGACGTTGAGATTGATGCTTAAATATAAATTAGGTATATGCGTGCTTCCCGGGATTTTGATTTCCCCGGATTCTTTGCTCGCTGCTCATTGGTCAGGAACCCCATTCGCCTTGACTTTTGAGTCAGGGTGGTCGTAGATCATCTGACAAATCAGAGTAGATCGGTCATGAGATGTCCCATGAGAGTGATTTTTTCTGTTAAAAGTTGTGCGATTAGTGTTGCGACCCCGATTCGTGCCACGGTTATTATAACCACGATTAGCATCACGATTGTTGGAAGCAAGAAGAGCAGTAGTGGACCGATCTTGAGAGGTATGGTGATATACTTCTAATCGTTTTTCACGATTGAGAAGCATACTTTAGATTTCTTCAAAAGAGGGTGTGGTGGACATGGTGTGTACTGTATTAACAACCACATCATAATCAAGATCAAGCTTATCTAATAAAACTGCAAGAACACAACCAATAATTTATCGATCACTCATTGGTTGTTGAATAAGAGATAGTTCATCTGTGAGCCTGCGGATACGATCCATATATTCCGTAATGGAATATGAACCTTTGCGAATATTAAAAAGGTAATGCTTTATCTGGTAATATCGAGCATTGGTCTGGGAGGTATAAGCCCTGTCAAGAGCCTCCCAAGTGGAACGAGCTGTCTTGTATCCAATAACTTGGGCAAAGACAGTAGGTCTCATTGTGGTATGTAACCAACTGAGAAGGATCTGATCCTTCTTCTTCCATTCAAGATAGGCTGGATTGGGGACAGTTTTTGAATCAACCATTACGGTTTCACTGGGGGCAGATGTTGTGCCATCTACCATGCTCATCATGTCAGACCCATAAAGAATTGGGAGAAGCTGGCTTGACGACTCAATGGTGCTATCTCTCGAGACTGGACTCCAAGTCACTGTCTGATTCATTTGACCGATAGGGCTTTTTCAATGAAATGGGATTTTCCTTTGGGGCTGGGCCACTTCTTCCAAGAATTGTGAGTGAATCAAGGGCATCCCTTTGAAAAACTATTTCAGGCTTTCAGCGATTCTATTATGGCATGGCTATGCTGTTATTAGGATTACCCGATGCCCATTAACCAATGCCCAAAGGTTCATCACGATCGGGCGATCAGGCAATTCTAAACATTAACATAGAATGACGTATTTATTATTAATGGCTGACGAACTACTTACTTGTGTTTGGTTACTACATTAAGATTTCAATCTCGCCTGCAGGCAAGGCATATCTCATCTCGTGGATCTGGAAAGACAGTCCTACTTCTCCTCTTACGCTTATGCGTCTATTTCAGCGTATTCAGTCTATGTTTATTCTTCTGCCTTTGACTTCTTTTGATGCTTCATAGGATGATTACTCTAACTCCGCTTTATAAAGAGGGTCAGTCAGCCCGTTGAGCTAGCTTAAAGCTCAAATAAATTCCTCCAGACGTCATTACTAAGTAAATTGGAACTTCCTTGCTAACGTTGAGTTGGGAGAAGCCCTTCTGGTAACTTATTGAAGTAGGCAAACCAAGCTGGCTGGAAAAGACGAGCAAGGAAAGATTTCGGCTAACTCCATGGCACAACTTGCCTCGAGCTTCGACGTTCCCTAACGCTTCAACAACAGAACAGACCTTCACTGTCAGGCAACGAAAGGTATTAGTTATTGGATGTGATGATCCTTCCGCATACCGAGTTGCCATCACCTCGTAAAATGTTTACAGAATCTGCCATCCTTGCCTTTACAGCAGATTCTGTAAAGGCAGTTGAATCATCAGTTGATCTAGTTGATCTCGTTTCATCAGCTTATGTTGATTCTTTTGCTTCTTCAGATCATCGCTTACGCTCTGTTGCACATCCTGCATCTACTGAGTCCCTAAAGGAACACAAAAAGCTTACTCTTCAATCTCTCTTCTCCTCTCTTTCATCTCCGTCGTCCCTCTCGGAACTAAGTCACTCTCTTTCATCTCCCTCAGCTTCGGCTAATAAGGCAACTACTGATCTTAGCGCGTAGGCACTGACTACACTTGATATTAGGCCTTGAAGCCCCCTTTTTACTAGTAGGCTAGGCCCTTACGGAACGTAACTCTACCTAAGTAACTGACGGAACTACACTACTTCTATTCGGCCAGTTAGCAAACTACTTTATTTGAAGCCTACTTTATATGTTCCAATTGGTACTTTGGCCAGGTCTCCTTCCTCTCTTGCTGCATCTCCTTCACCTCTAAACTCGGGAAAGATGTCTTTTCCTTTCCCTATGGTCAATCTGTTTCACACCTTAGCACAAGCGCTAAGCGATAATAATACCTTCTATCCAGCAAGAAAACGGAGGAGCAAACAGATGATGCTACTTGAAGTACGCCTCATCCGCCCAACGTTGAAGTTGCCAATGCCACAGTGCGCATCAATTGGCACGGTTCAAAGAGCGAGACCGAAACAAGCAAACTACCTAGCACGTCCTATTGCCGTAGCGAGCCGAGCTGCTTACTACGAAACACTCGCAAACGGCTTCAGTAGCTTATCCAGTAAGGCAACTAGCAGTTTTCATGAACATTCGATTGGGAAGTTGGGGTAGCGCGGAAACAACCTGACGCTCTAGGCACGTCAAGCGCTAACCTGATGAAGAGTCATGAAACAAGCAACAGCTTTCGCGCTAAGGTGCTCATCTACTGCACTCCGGCGCGTAGTGGGAGCGGACTAGCCATCAGACGAGATCACCACTTCTCTCAGTAATGGACTTCCTTGAATTCTTCCTTAGCCGATTCTGGGAAGAAAGTCCTACTTCTCCTCTTCTGCTTCAGCTGATGCTTCTGCGGATGTTTCTTCGGATGCTGATGCGGATGTGTCTGCTTTATCATACTTTGGAAGTTAAATTGAATTCCTTTGGGGCATTGCATCAATAAAGGGAAGGCTTATGGTCGTTAAGGGGGTGGGGAAGGAAAGTAAGCCCACCTCTAAAGTGACGTAGACCCGGTCCCTAACGAAACTCAACTTGAGCAATAAAGTTCCGTTCGTTCGGTATACCATTGATCCCTTTGGGAAGGTGAAAGTGGAATCATACCCCATCGAAGAATAGCCCTTCGTGACTCTCCCCGCTTAGTTAAAAGGGCCCTGGAATTAATTGAATTGGACAATTCCTAATAAGCGCTATAGCTCGAGCTAGAGCTTCTTCTCCTGTATGTGGTAGTATCTGCTGCTTGAGCTTAGGTATTCTTTCGCGCAATTGCGTGAAGCATCTCGCTATGCTACCTACACCTTCCTTTGGGCGAGGTCAGATCTAGAGAGGAAAGGACTCAAAGCTTCGCAAGGCGGGCAGCAACTGTCACCATTCCCGGGCGAAGGAAGGCTGGTGAATAGTGCTCTGAGGAGATCTGATTCTGGACAACTCCGATTCGACTTCTTCATGAGCTAGCCCGGTGCCATAAACCAGCTGTTGTCAGGATGGCCAGTGGGAGGAGAATGTAGTAAATGAATGTTCCAAAGCCCTTAGATAAGCTTGATGCTGAAAAGCAATAGCCAAATCAATCCACCGGGGAATGAATCTTTTTAATGGGCATCCGTAGCAGATCAAGCAGACGAAGAAAGCCTTTCTTCTAGGCTAGGGGAGGGGAAGAAGTTCCAAAAGGCTCTGAGTCCTTATATATATAGGGGCTATTATACTCGGTTCCAATGGCTTTTCCTAAAGAGCATTTTCTGGAGCGAAACTTCAATCTTGGAGGAAGGGTAGTTTGACACCCGTTGCATAAAAGCGGATGGGGCAACCGTCAACATAAAGCTAGATAAGCAAAAGGAGAGGGAACTACGCTCCCAAGAAAGAGCAAAACCTCGCCAAGGCATGCTACAACCTAAACTGCGACGATGGCTCCAAACCGGAAGTACTACGAAGCAAGCGAAAGCGCCCTACGCTAAGCACAGCACGCAAAGCCAAGGGAAACACCGAATGAAAAGAGCTTATTCGATTCCGCATGACCCTATCAAGGGCATTGGTTTTTCCTTCATTTTTTTGTTTTGTTTCACTACTAATAGCTGTTCGCCTAAAAGAGGAAGTCTCCCTTAAGCAGCATAGAAAAGAGCGTACGTAGCCAGCGCGGATAGATCAATCATCACTGTAGGCGTTCTTTCATTGATCATCATAGGCCCCAGTTAACTACTCTTCGCCGAGTATCAATGTCCTTCAATTGATGATAAGCCCCTCCATCTTTTACAACAACCGATATATTCTCTTCCAGACCCATCACCCAGCTATCTATAAATGGATGATCTTTGTTGTGATCCCATCGATGGGAGTGGGGTATAGGAGATTCTCCTGTAATGCTAAAGGTATCCCGCGTATGTTCAGTGTTCGTGATCCCGTGCGTGATATAGGTGTTTCTCCCTGGTATCCAAGGGTAAAATAGTCTAATCCAGTGGACTCATCCAAAGATCAAGCTTAGGCTTAGGCAGCATAAGCAACACCAATAATAATAATAAGTAATAAAGCATTTTCGCAGAAGCACAGCCCAGCCCGAGCAAAAGTATAAGTTGATCCATCAATGGCAGTGGCAGAGATGCCAGTTTTTCATTATTCTGTTTACCTTAGCACAAGCGCTAAGCGATAATAATACCTTGAACCAGTGAATGTATATGACCTGGAACAGTTGATCCCGAAGAGGTAATTAACCGAGTTTACCTAAAAGCATCCGAGTCAGCAGAAAAAAGGGATGGCAGCAGCACCTCGACTACCAGAAATAGGGACAGCTGCGTAGCCACCAATGTTGTGGTGCTTCCGGGGCCCCTTCGATGCGGGCATTATATATCGATCTCGATCATCAACTGGATTTGAACCCAACTAGAACTGTCTCTTACTTTGCCTATGATGCCAATGCTTTCTTTGCCGCCTTCTATTTATGCCCCCTCCACTTCTGGTGCCTTCGCTCCCACGCCCACCCTACATTGATGAATCAATGTTACCATTGATAGGGTGATGCCTTCACTTAGTCAACTGTCTCCACTTCTGATTGATCTGTATATGGATCTGCGCCTGGAATTGGATAAGCTTCTGGGTCAAGCTTATCATCTCGGGCAACTGGAACTATATTTGTAACTTAGCGAGGTGGTGATGCTGGTACTGCTTTCACTGGGTATACTAAAACTGATGAAACAACTGCGGGTGGTGCGGAGTGTCTGGCCAGCGCGCTGCGTTGTCTTATGATCAATTGTCCCGTGATATGTGGATCATCCGGGTTCAGATGCGGATGGAGACTCATCCTTTTTAGTTCGAGATTGAGACCCCACGGTAAAGGCACGAGAAGCACCCTCGCCATAAATTCCATATAATAGCAAAAGCAGAAGCTGAACCAGCATAAGTAGCATAGGCAGTTCGATAGCCTAGCCAATTTCAGATCTTCCAGCAACTTACCCACCACCATCTTGCCCTTACTTCGGCTACTAGCTTTGATGCTGCTTCCCGCACCCCTTCCCTTGACTTGTTGTCCGACATAGCCACCAGCTATTTCCAAACACAGAAGAAGCTTCACCCATGTCTTTCATCTCCAATTTGGAGCTAAGCCAATTTTTAGTTCTATTTATGGCAAACACGGAATTTCCGGCAATAAGGATATCATAAACATAAAATGACAATATTCTAATCTCACCATCAACTATTCGAGTGTAAATACAATGATCGTCGAAATTCATTCGAAATCCCATATCGCTAATAGCTTGATGAAACTTAAGGCACCCACTGACGGAACTACACTTGATGTTAGGCCCTGACGTAACTCTTCTTTAAAGAAGCCCCCTACGCACCCTTTCCTTAGCGATTCGTCTCCTCACCTTCCCTTAGCTTAGCGAAGATACTGAAAGTGACTCGACCAAAGGAGGGCTTCGGGTTTCAAGGCTAGAAATAGATGAACCTTGCCCGACTGACAGGTCATAAGCTGAAGGGGCTGAGAACTTCAAGTCGGGCCCCTTGTTCTTGGCCAATAAATAAGGAAATATAGCCTTGCATGCCTTCGAGCAAAGGTAGGGCCCTTCCCCTGCGCCCCATTTCAAAGTCCTGGGTATCAAGCTCTTCAAGGCGGTTTTCTTGCTCTTTACTAATAAATGATGAATGCCCGGTTTAATAGTTACTAGAATCTGTCTGCGAGCGCGCCTAGCATTCGTAGGTCAGTCTCCGCCTGAGGACCCGTCCTTGTATCATTGTTTTCAATAACTAAATAGGCGGTGTTTGGGTCTTACGGATATAACTATCTGGCCCGTCCTTGTATCCCGGTTTAAGAATTCCTACGTGCCTTTGAGTAGCTAGTAGTTCAATAGCGGTCGAGAGGACAGGACGCAACAAAGAAATAGTTGGACCTCAGTTCTTTGTTCTTGTCCGCAGGTTATTTACTTTTATGGATAGGCTGTTAGGAGGACTGGTCCCCGGTTATCCTTATCTGTATCGGTCTTTCCCCTGCTGGGCTTTGGCTTTCTTCTTTCTTAATGGCAGGCCAAGCGGCCAAGTCCCGTGCTTTCGGAATCCTTTCTTTTAGTAATTTCCACGTGCAAGAACTTCGACTCTCATTGATTGAGGTGCTCTCGCTAACTCCGAGACAGGCAACCGCGTCTATCCCGCCATTACATCGAGGTGAGCCCACCAGTTGCTAGTCTGAGTCTCTGTTCATTTCTCCAGTACCAGAATCAGACGATTATAATCAGACGAAACTATGGATTTTTTCGATGTTCACGAATCGTCTGCCTGTGTGGAACGCCCTTCGACACAAATCTTTCAAGTCTGAACCCCAAGATGGGGAATTGCTTATATAGATAGATCCGCCCTTTAGTGAGGACACCGCCTCTCTTCTCTTATCCTGATCTGTGGGTATCTGTTGTTCATTTTTCGGGTATCTGAATCATACGATTATGAAAACGATTCGATTATGAATTCTACGTGTAAGAAGTTCGTCTGGCCTTCCTTTGGGGTAAAATCAATGTTGATGTTGATTAGAGGCCTTATCCCACTTCGGGATAATTCTAATTAAGGGATGACGATACTGGTACAAACAATAGATTAGAAGCCTTTTCCCACTGGAAGGTGAAAGAAGTAGTGGGTTTCCGAAAGACAGCCTTCTCTATTCTATATTTTATGGCTTGACTTTCGAAGTGGATTCCATATAAGAAGGGGGGGCTCTCAGAGCAGATTCCGGTTTTTGAATCAGTGAATACTTAGCCAGGAATGCCAGATCCAGATAAAAGGGGTGGTGTCCCCTGTTTAGCAAGGTTTTTTTTATTCTGGGATCATATTTGAATGGTAGACAATCAGGCTTACGTTCTTCCTATTACCGGGATTCGAGGGAACCTAGGCACACTAGAGCTAGAAGGAAAGAAAGGAATTCTGAAACCTATGTCCCCATTTCTGTGTTTGTTAGGCAATCACCAGAAAGAACCAGAACCAGGAGATCAAACATAGTAGAAGAGGACTGCCCCACATACTGGAGAGGAAACAGCCGCTTTTTGGCTGAACTTGCAGCTTCCCTCCGTCGAGCTTGTCCAAAAGTAGAATCTTCTATGAAAGAAGGGATTTGTGGCATAAATAGATTTTCCACGCAATTATGAAATCAGATGTGAATCCAAAAAGCAAAGTCAATCCCACCTTCGCTTCGGATCCCGCATGACGGAAGCCTCTCGAACTAATTCTTATAGGATAGGCGTCCCAGTCTCCGTGATTCAATCCTTTCCCGGAATATCCATCCCCGAGATCTCAATTCCTCTAGTCTATTCTCGCCCTTTCCTCCGTCTCTTCCTCTTTCTTCTGTGCTCTGAGCCCTTCCCCAGTCCGAGTTTATGGCACTACCTCACGATAACGAGAAGGTGAGGCGGCTAGGACGCAACTCTAATCTAAGGACCTCATTTACCTTCTTCCCTTAGGTGATTCTCTAGCGGCAGATAATTATCGGCCGGTACCCTCCCTGCCTATAAGGGTGACTTAGGAAAAGCTAGGGTTTACGTCCTATGTTGCGCACTTAAGAAAATCAATCAAGAACAACGGCAGATAATTGTAAACTGCGGCAGATAAATGCAAAAACATGAAATTATTGGTCGGTCTTATGAGAAGGATAGGCTGGCGCCCAAGCAAGAGAGGTAGAAGCTCCTTTCTCTAGACTTTGACGGTTCACTGGTTTGGGTACGCAGGACAGCGAATCCAACAAAGCCAAATTTCAAATCAAAGTGTCAAGGAAGCGGGAAGGCTAGCTAGACGGCTACGATGTTGAGAGGAAGTGTGCTTAAATGCGAGGTTTACTAATACGAAATCGACGTTCTCGAGGCCAATCAGGTGATCTAAACGATCGTTGAAATGCCAAGAACGAGGCTTTTGGCTATAGAAAGATGGCCTTCAATTCAATGTTTCGAGTGAGGCCTCCATGATCTGATCAACAATTCCATTTGGTTTTGTTCCTCGGATCGGATAATCCAACCTTGAAGGGAAGCGCCCCTCTTCCCTTCCATGGTTGTGAGCTGCTGGCTCATGCAAGACTTGAATCCAATGAGGAAAATGCGGGTTCTAGAGGCCCAGATAAGGCATGTGATTCAGGCTCGTAAGGTGGTGTAACCATCAAGCATCGAAGAGAGATCAATCAGTAAAGAACATGGCCAACAATTGCATCTTGATGACATAGCCCCATGGTGGAAGTTGAGGATGAGAATGTAAAGGACTCGAATCAGCTCAACAAAAGGTTTGGGTAGAAAGCTCGAACAGCACATAAAACAACACATAATGTTCAAATAATGTGCTGCAAGATGTGCTGCTACTCGATCCCACTATCCGCCGGAAGGCAGACGATTCAAAGGAGAAAAAAGGAGAAACCAGAAGATCCCCTCATAACAGCCCAGACGATTGCCTACCAATTGCGTCTGATCAACGAGAGTGAGGATGCTATCCGCCGATTCATCTATCCGCCGATCCCACTAGTAGCCCTTTTTCTCCTCCGATCCTAGCCTATCCGCCTCATCTGCGAGGGCCTTCTTCCTCTTTCACCCTTTCCTCTTTCATTTCGAATTCGTCCTTCCGTTGGATTGAGTGAGACAGAAAGACGTGATCTTGCAATGGAGGAATGTCGATTATCAGGCCATTTTCCTTTATCATTTGACAAGATCTTTCATCACCCCCTCTTATCATCATAATGACATGCCAAAAAACGTAGAAAAATGGGCAAATCAACTAAAGACCTCTAAACATAGGAAGCTTGCCTTCACGCCTACACCCTTAGCCAAGTCATCATTCCTCAGCTCGATCATCTGCCAATCGCTTCTCTCTCGATCATCTGCCAATCGCTTAGTCACCAACAGCTTCTTATGAAATGAACAAGAAGTTCATGCGGGCAAGGGTGCTCGTAGATCAGTTGACTACATGTCTATAGTGAGAAATCGATGTGAGATTCCTTCAGATCAAATCATCCATTGGCACAAGGTCTCTTTCAAGGCCTAAAAGATGCATTGTAGCAAACATAAGAAGACGCGCCTGCAAGCCTAGCCCATGAATTCCTCTCTTGAGGCAATCCCAAGCAGTTCATCCGACGCTTCTTCATATGAATATGAGTCTTGTGTGACTTCCTTCTCCAGTTGATCCACTTGAGTACACCGACCCGCCTTCGAACATGTTCATCTCGGGATGGGCTCAATCGAAAGATCTATGAAATGGCGTCGATATTGCGAAAATGGAGTTGGGGGCAGAGAGGGTCTCCCCCCTTATTGGCAGCAAAAACGTCGATTTCAGAGCCTATAACAGGTAAAGAACGAACATAAACAGCAGACGCGCATGCAAGCATCCTTGATGGAGGAGACCGACCTGCCTCTCATAGCATCTTGCTTTCCTGGCTATCTCTGCCCATATTATATTATATTAATGATGATTGGAAGTCACTTTTGTTTCATTGAGCGGTGACAGGCTTTTGGAATGAGAAATCACCTGTTTCAGAGCTCGATGTGGCAACGGGCCTTTCCGAATAATGTATCGCAAGCAGTCCGTCCTCATTACTTTGATTTAGGGATTCGCCCTCCTTGCCCAATATTGTACACCGACCCTTTTCTACCTCTTTCTATTTCCTGGCTACCACTGCCCAGATTCAAGATTGGTGGATTTACTAGACGTGACTTCTGGAATTCTGTCACACAAGTTGATTGTTGAGAAGCAAACTTCGCTTCCCTTGCTCCATCTCTCCGAATCAGCTGAAAACTGGTGACTGGGAACTGGGGTCAACAACCAAATTCTACTTTTTGGTGTAATTCCCCGATTTCTTTAATTCTTCAAGATTCCGTAAGTGTTGATCAGCAGAAGGCGCTTATGAGAAAGAACTCGAATGCTTTCTCGGTTGCCAGATCAACTGAAGAATTCTCTTCCACAGCTTCTGTTCACGGAGCTGAAATGAACTCCCGATGGTGTTTGTGTTCTGTGCCCCTAAAGATTCTTGTTTTGAAGTCCACTTGTAACGATTCTTTAAAGATTATTCTTTTTAATGAAAACACCGGAACTGCTATTATTACTATGAAGAGTACTGAACGGAACAAACAAGCAACGGCTATAGGTTTTAAACAGATAAAATAGGATGGGTTTTAAAATAACTATTAGTTCACATGTTTAGACAATAAAGATAGTTAAAAGGTACCTTCGGGTATATTTAAGTTACCTACGGTTATATTTAAATAATCTATATTTATCAGATATGACTATTTTTTACTATACATACTATATAAGTATATAGCTAGCCTTCCGTTCGTTATCAGACAGGATCACACTAAGCGTAGGCTCTTTCCGGATCTGATCTAGCCGAAGAGCTCTCCCCTTATCGTACTGAACTTGAATAAGGCAGTTTCCCACTAGCCGCTTAAAGGAGTACTCAAGGATTCCCCTATTACCGATCTCGAACTGGCCTCCTACTGTCCTCGCTAAGAAAGAGTCTGCCCGCTTAATTCAATGAAGTAGTTGATATTTATCTATTAAAGTAATTTCTCAATTACGGAATTCAAGGATACGGTTCAAAGAGCGAGACCGAAACAAGCTAACTACCTAGTCCTATGGCCGTAGCGACCCGAGATACTTATCGTTATATGAGAATACGATCAATGGAATTAACAATTAGATATTCATATTCCACTATTCCTATCTGAACTCTTGGTTAACAAAATCAGTATGCCTTCTCTTGAGGGGCTCGCGTTCGTTCGTGGCTACAATGGTCACTTACGTTATGAAAGGGAAGATCGATCACCCGAATCTGACAGTCCAAGTTTCAGATTGGCTTAAGTACCCTGGCCCTTTGCCCCAAGCTCTGAGCAGGAATGTGGGGAAGACTCTGACTCCACTATCACTTCACTTCCTGAAACCGCAAGCATGTCCGCAAATCGTATTCATGCCTATAGCAGGGGAGAAATGGGTGCTATAGGAATATTCATTGAAACAAGCCACTCCTACCAGCTCAGCTAGAGACGGCTCAAAGCAGAAGCAATCGGAGGTGCCGTAACGGAATGCTCAAAGTGGAACATAGAGCGGAGTCCAATCCATATCTCTATTTCTTTAGTGGTGAGCTTGCTTTCCTCTCTTTCAGTCAAGTATTTCCTATCTGCCTTGACAAGCCAGACATGCTCACTAAGCTTCTAGAGGTATCCTCTCTTGGGGCAGCCTTCTTGCTTCCCATCTTTGCTGGGCTTGCTCCTCCTTCTAGTTCCGTTCCGACCAGCAAACGGAGGAGATGAAATCCGCTCGACTAAAAGGTATTATTATCGCTTAGCGCTTGTGCTAAGGAGAGGAGATGAAAGAGAAGAGAGAGAAGATGGAGCAAACGTAGGATCAACAAACTAACAAAAAGGGATACACCTGAACTAAAAGGTGAAGGAGAGAAAGAAGGGGGCTGAAAAGCAGTCGTTTGCTACTTGCCTGTACGCTAATGTCATCTATAACAAGCTCGTGTAAACGAGCGATTGTATTAGCTAAGATCGGCCTTTGACAGGCTTTTATCAGTTGATCTAGTAGAACGTTCAGTTGAATCAGGGGATAGAGTTTCATCGGCAGCTTTATTTAGTTTAATAATATCATCGGTTGATTCTTTATTTGCATGTTTCCTGAGGTCAAAGCACCCCGTAGTAGCCGCACTTTTGGGCACTTACAGGTACTCGTTACGAGGTGAAGGAGATGAAAGCAGATTTACCTCGGGGAAGGTGGTGCCAGCATAAGTGGGACGGAGCTTGCATTCAGGCCCAGCTAGCGCAAACTAAACTAAGAAACAAACACAAAGATGGCTCGACCAGACCCCGGAGCATCTGAGCTCGTTTCAACAGTATATCAAGTTGAATAATCAGCAGTGGATTCTCTTTCTTCTGTTTCTGAAGCAGCAGCCTCTGTTGCGGATTCCAACTCCACCTCCGGAACCTTACTTGGGGCAAGTTGCTTTGTCGCTCCTATCCTTTATAGTCGAGTTGCTTCCTTGCCTACCTTACCTCCTCTAAACTACTATCATTCTTCCCAGCTTGCCTATTTTATCTGTTTAAAAAATATTTAACAAAGTCTTAATAAAATAAGGATCAGAACAACTTTATTTAAGTTATAACTCCCTTCTTTCTTCCCTACCTGACTTACCTGACTACTCGAATAAAGAGCATACAAGAGAATAACAAAACTATAATTAATGAGCCTCCTTCGGACCCTTCTTCCTTTGATTCAATTAGTTCTGTATTCAAGTAAAAAACAAGTTCCTAGTATACTGTAAGAAGAGAAGGCGGATAGCTAGCCTTAGTCTTCCTCTTGCTAGGCGCAAGGGGAGGAATCTCTTTCTTTCTTACCTGTAGTCTTTAAAACTTCCTTCCATTATCTATTCTAGTGGTATAAGGACAAGTTAGCTTCAGATAGCTAGATGTAGCCACTGGACTTTCTGGATGTATAAGCCTGAGTCATGTAGCTCCTTGCCTTTAGGTTTAGAGCAATAAATACTGAATTAGAAGGAATGAGCTATTACTATGTTAGGGGTGGAACGAGGGATCTTGCTAAAGGAAACGGGACAGATAATAGATCTTTGGCCATCTCCTCATCTGAGGCTGCTGCTTCTTCTTAATATCCCATCGAGCAAGAGAAATGGGTGCATAGGAAAGCAAGACCCCGACTTCCATGGGTTGCAAAGAGAGGTTGCTACTGAGCGCTGCCCTGGGAACAGGATTGGGAAAGGAATTACGAGATTCCTGACTAAAAGCAGGTTGGAGAATGATTCTCGATCAGATCAGTAGAAGAAGAAAGAGGGGAGTTGGCGGATAACATTTCATTTCCTATTTTACAGGTTCAGTCATTTGCCTTAGCCAAACCTAGGAAAGAGATAGCCTCAGCTCGGCGACTAGAAGCAATATTCGAGTAGCTATCAGGTATTGGAGTCCAGAAACTACCGCATCTAGCTAGGAAACGGCGTCTTTTTCTCCTAAAGACCTTTTCCAACCGGAGAGTTGCTTCAAAAATGATCATACTTGAGGGCGGCCTTGACGGGGTTGCTTAAAGAAGGGATTTTTTGCTTCAAAATACGCGATAGACGCAATACAAGCAGTTCGCTACTTGGTTTGCTAGAGATGTTTCGATTGAGTCCCTCCCGCTATGAACCTCCTCTTAAGATCTCGACTGTACCCCATTCGGGAAGGTCTTGATTCCTCGATCAGCTTGACTCGACGATCAAAGACTTGACCAAAGATAAAGATAGAGAACGGCGTCAACTAAGAGTTTCAGGGAAGACCGGGCACTTATCCAAATTAGGAAAGTCAAGCGCTACATGAATCCGGGTTGGCGGAAGAGATGCTTGCGTCTGCTCAGCCTGATTAGTGGGAATCTAAGATTGCAATCCTCAGCAACAACCTATTCGAGATATCGAGATTGGCATTCCATAGGTTCCCAGAATCAAACTACCCCCGATCTCAACAGACATCTAATCATAGGCGTCTCGGCCTCTTTGACTTCAGCATTCGTTGCCATTCGTGGAGCTCAACGTTCTTCGAATGATCTTATTTCTTTCTCTTTCTTTTCTCCCAAATCAACAAAAAAGGAAATCTACTACAAAGGTACCCAGGGGCGGTGACAACGCACCTTTCCTTTAGAATTCCTCCTTCCTTTCGGGAAAGCCGCTGTGAAAAGGGGTGAATGCCCCTATGACAACATGACCCATAAGAATCACATGAATACCCCAGGAAAGATGATCGTCAGCGAGTCTTCGAAGTCTCGTATCGTCTTTATTATTCATCCCAGCTGACTTAGCTAAGAGGAAGGTCTTTTTGAATAAAGGTACCATGTGCGAAGTACTTTATGTTTGCTTCCTTATCAGAGAGGGGCCCAGGAAGCGGGGCTTATTTGAATACTGGGAAAGAAGGGTATTTACAACTCAATCCAGCATAAGGAGATCGCCTTGCTGGGAATATAGACAGGGCTCCAGCTTGTGTTTAAATGACGGGTAAGGCGGAAAAAGAAGGGCAAAATGGTCCCCGAAATAGATTCCGACATCCCTCTTGCTCAGTTGTTTGAAACTGAATCTCGGCGAACGCGAGCAAGGGCGAGGTTGGAAAGACAAAGCCAAGGATTTTAAGTGTCACGAGCAACATCGGTTGTCATATATGAAAATCCCGGAGGCCAAACAGAACCCGGTGATGACCCGTCTTCCGATGAGTCCGAAGACTTGGCACGTACCGTCTCATCAGAAGTGTCAAGAACAGAACACGTCTTTGTAACCAACGAAGACGAAATATCCCCTAAAGAAGCCATAGCCAAACTCAACAAAAGTATCGAGGAAAGGCTAGATAAGATGATGAAGATTAAAGAAGCTATGCGAGCTATTATTTGCTCAAAAGACAAGGCAGAACAAGGAGATACGCCAATCTGAAGATGATCAAGTAGCTTTACTAATAGGGCGGAGGGATCTTCAACAGACTCTCTCTCAGTTGAATGAAGAAAGTAAAATGCAGCAAAAAGGGATTGTCGCGCCATACCCCTTTACATGGAAACAGTGGCCTTTCCTCCCAAGTTCAAACAACCCAACCTGCAGTCTTTTGACGGGAGAGGGTCCCCTAGGCAGCATATTTGTCATTTTAAGGCATTGACTGGGGGCATTGCCGGAAACGACGCTTTGATGATACGTCTTTTCGTAAGCACCCTCCGTGAGGTTCAGGAAAATCTCACTTCCGCGGCTGACCTCGGGCAGGGCTTTTATGAAGAATGCCTCGAATACGAGACGTTCGAACTTTCTATCCAAGAAAATAAACTGTCTGCCCAAGACATGTTAGTTGATCTACTTCTACAGGATCCTAATCTAAGACCAGATCATATTGAGATCTCACCTTTCAGAGAGAAGGATATCCGGGAGGATGCTTATGAATTCTTGGAAGAACAATTACGGGATATAGGAGAGCCAAGTTCCGTCTCGGATCCTATGAGTAGGCGCGTTCTGCGCGAATTTTTGCGGTCGCGTCTCGTTTCTCTGATAAACGATTTGCAGGCGCAAGGAAGGCTCTCACTTACCTATCGTCGATTCTGGAAAGATTTTGTTTGAGGGCTCCGTTGGTCAGTTGAAAGCTATGAAACAAGTCTGCGGTAGTTCAAAACTGGAATTGGCACAATATCGCGAAGTGGCCGCCTTTGCTCAATTTGGGTCAGACCTTGATGCTGCGACTCAGGCATTACTCAATAGAGGTGCAAGGCTTACAGAAGTACCGAAACAACCACAATATGCACCACTTCCAATTGAAAAACAAATTCTAGTTATTTATGCAGCTGTCTAATGGATTCTGTGAGCATACTTAGAGAGAAATCTATCTACCCTGATGTCGATCACAACCCGATCAACTCATGGCCCATTTCTCATAATAAATTTCTACGCCAGCGTACCACCCCTTGGAGGTGAGTGTTGTTAACCAGTCAGTGCTTCGATCATCCACTTGGAGATGGTTCCTCCACTTGCAAATGATTTTGGAATTAAACTTTGATTTTTGTCAACAAAAACTAGGTAAGAATGATACGGTGGTTGTCCAATTTAACGGCGGAAGGTAATCCCCCCGAGGGGGATTGTGGGGGGAAACGATCCGCGCTACCCCTTACAGCCCCTTCTGTCTTCATTTCTCTTCTCTCTTTTTTTGTTGGATGCACGGGCGTAAAAGAATAAGAATAAGAATGGAGATTGAGTAAGGGGACAACAGCTCTTATCTTATTCTTAGTAAGGTCTGTATGGATAGCTATGCCTCTTCATATACCTCCTCTATTAGCAATTTGGGGTAGGGACGAGCTGGAGTAAGCCCTTGGTGGTGACCACTTTCCTGCAGCTGGCGTGCTCCTGTTGTTCTAAGGCTCCATAAAATGGCTTCTATCGTACGTGAGATCAACGGCCGGTCGAGTAGCTACGTGGATTGGGAGCAGTAGCGTAGGGGTTTTGTGCAAAGGCCTATAATATATAGGAAGTTCAAACGCCTCAGACCCATCTACTTGCCCTGACCAGTGAACTCCAGCAGAGACGCAACCAAACATACTGGAGGGGCAAACACACTCATCTTACTCCGGGTCAAATTCTTTACTTACCGCCAAGATAGAAACCTAGGAGCAGCCTCCGCTCAGTCGGGGAGGACTGAGAGCCTTATAGTTCATGGGAGTAGTTCTTAGGTTGGTTGACCCCTATTATTCATTGCCTATCTGATCAACCGGCACCAATAGCCCCGGCCGTGACAAGCCTATTGAGAAGGTTGGGGGAAGCCCCATTCCCGTGAGGAGAAGCGGCGATCGCTGGAGCTAATTCATAGTGCCTAGCCCGTATCGATGCCTATGCACAGCTATAATGAAGACCAGCCCCATTGCAGAGAAGCCAACGCTACGGCTGCAGCTCAGGCATGTGATAGCGACTTTAGGAGATTGTGCTCGTTCCCTCTCGTCCAAAGTTGAAGCGCACATTTACATTTAGAGGAAAGGTTTCAGTTTCTACCGTTCTCCTTACGGATCTACTACGCCACTCCACTCCTTCATTCGCGTGTTGAGCCCTTGCCTTCCCTCATTACATTTGTCTTAGGTTGAACCTTACCCACTTGCTACAGTAGAGTGGCCCCCAGCCTGGGACGGGCCAACCACCCTCGCCTCGCTACCAAGGATGCTATCTAAGAATGCCTTTGGCAACCTTTCTTACAGAGCGGCAAGGACTTCAATCCAAAAACATGTGTGAAACCTTATAGCCTACTCAGTCGCAAAGCGAGATGATCCAAATAGGCATGGCTTCTAGGGGGAAGGAGCAACGTGACTTGCCCGCTAAACGTCCCACTCCCTAAACTTACCGCACATTGTATAGCCACTGAACGGTTTAACCTTTCCTACCACCTTTTCCCTTTCCTAGTTTATTAATAACAAATCCGCAATCACTCTATAGCACTTACACTTTATAGCTCGGACCCCAATAGGCCAATACATATATGGGGCAAAGATATAGGGGAAAGGACCCCTTATGAAAAAAAAAAAAAGATAGGCTTGCAGAACTCACATAAGTACCGCCATTGGTTAGTTTCATCCAGGTATAATAGCTCATGATCGCTTTAGGGTCCATGGGAATCCATTCCTAGTATCCTGCTGCTGCCAACCAAAAAGACTGGCTTCACAAGCACAAGATAGCCCAACCACTCACCCCTATTTTCTCTCTCTCCTTCGGACCCTCAATATAAAGAGTTATTATCTATAAATCAATTTGGGAATGCTCTTCAATCGATCAATCTATTTAGCAGGTATAGCACCTGAATTCCTGCACCAAAGAGCGAAATTCGAGGTTCGCTCTTTATCCGGGCCCGGTTAAACGCGTTATATATGCATTATATAGTTTACCGTGTGAGCCGTCCACCCACTGCTTATCTCTCTGTCGCGTCATCGCTATCAAGTCACTGATCAATTGCGGAGTCGTTATCACTACAATTGGTATCTAATCGCTACAAGAGACTCGAATTCTCCATTTTTGTTCTCATCTCACTGCGAAGAATACATCGTATAATAACATAACGTAATGCATTTCCCTAGCGACGAGACCATCAAGTAATCGACTTTCAGTGGTTATTGCCCAGACCCGAGAAGCTCCTGGCAATACATGGAATTTTCACCCGGATCTGGGATCAACCTTTAGCTACATGGGCTTAATTGGGAATCACACTCAGTAGAAAGTAGAAAGAGGCTCATTTCTGCATTGGGAACGAATGGAACCAATTACGAATAGAATGAACTTCATTGCTATTTGATGATGATGATTATTTGAACTAAACTATTTGATCATTCATCTAGCTACAAGGGCCAATTCTGATTCCTTTGCTCTAGAGAGACTGCGGCAGATGGGTGACTTTATGAAATAAGAGCTGGGAGAGCAGGAGTTTAGAACCAAGCTGATCAAGAGGGAGGGCACTCTATTAGGAGCCAATTTCCGATTACCACCTAAAGATGCTCCGGAAGGCACCATAACGATAGATGTTCCAATGACCAGAGTAATCGGCTCCAACAGAAGGGCTTCCTACAGACGGGTAAGCAAGGGAAAGGAAAATAAAGCCGCCTATCGAGGAATACTTAAGGCGGAACGGGTACAGGAGATAATAAGAAATGCCTGCCTGCTCAACCAATAGGGAGTGCCGGCTTATATTGGGTGGACTGGACAACCAGCCATGCTAATAAATGCTTTTTTTTTCATTCCAAAATTTGTATTTGCGATCTCATATACCATACTAACGGGATCGGGTCTCTAAAAAAGAGGTCCACTCCCGAGGAGCTGTCAAACCTCGCTTTAAAGGATAGGGGGGGAGAGAAGCTTTCGGCTTGACCACGGAGAATAATAGGGAGAAGGGCCGGGCAGAGGCGACATGGTTTCTTTCTTGTGATGGAGGACCCCTTCCATATCATTATGGATGAAAAGCCCCAAGGCCAACTATCCGGAACTATTCTCTTCTATAGACCCTGTATTCGAATAGAACCAGCGCTATGGCTTAGCCGATCTCTGCTACAGTTGTCTTATGCGCTTGGAAAAGCCTAACTGAAGGAGAGACTTTCGGAGTTAAATGGTGAATCGGGAAGCTAAGCCTTACACACAGGAGGCGTTCGCGAGTACTCTCTTTTCTTTTGAGATTAAGTCGGGCCCTTGTATCCCCAAATGGATCTCCACTCCTAGTGTTTCACATCTAGCATGATTAGTTACTGCTTGGCTTACTATTTCTTACTCTTTTATCCTCCTTCTCTATCAGGGCCATTACACTTCGATTCTATATAATGGGTCTGGGAACAGGATATGGTACAGAAGGTCGGTCTCCTTTTCCAATGCCTAGCATGCTGGCCGACCCTACTCCACTCAGAGCAAGACAGCAGACAAAGCCCCCTTTAGGAACTGGGAACCAGGTAGGCTAGGTGGGTGTCTAATCCGCGTAGAAGCTCCTGGTCGAGTGTCTTAGATTAGAACAGCTTCTGCGATTTGTCCTGTTTGTGGCTCGATCTCCTGTCGTGTTTTATTTAGATAGCAATACTCTCTTTAGGCCCACTCCAAGGCACAAAAGGGCATACTCCTACATCTGCGTATTCGAAGCCTGATTGAACCGCGGGTAGCTTGTATGATGCCAAAGTGAAGAAGCGTCAGGCTCGACTGTTAGCGCTTCTCCCTACTTATAAGTAAGTGAAATCCCCATAAATGGAATGAAAGCACACCATTCCAAAAAGGGGCCTTGTTGTGTCCTAAACAGGCGAAGCGAGGCTATCCTTTTATGGGTAGGCTTTAAGGCCCGATCAAACTTAGTTAGGCAGAATTCCATGCTTTACGCCCTAATAGAGGTCTGCAACGAGCCCTTGCGTTAAGTTGAGTCGGGCTTTACCCTTTTTTTTGTGCAACTATCAAAGTTAGAGCGCATGCCCCGGGCACCCTAATTTAATCAACTGGTCTCTCTCTTGTCATCAGCTCTGATCTGCTCAAAGGGAAAGGAGACACACTTTTTTTATATGTCAATGCCCATGGTAATTCATTGTAGGCTGTCCCTGTTAGGTTGAAAATCATAAACTGCTGCATAGGGCTTTCCATTTCTGTAGAGCTAGGCAGAAAAGCTGAAATCTCTAGACTCTCCATATTCTATATTCTCTGAACGACCTTTCCTGTCACATATATTGGCTTTGCCAAACCCAAATGGAATTCATTGCCCTATCAGAGTGAAACTCGACTCGCCCTATATAACTCATTTTGTGAAACAAAAGAATTACTGAGTCAGAGAACCATCGTTCCGGACTTTTCAACAGATAGCCCATTTCTTCTTGACTTCGTCCAGGAGAGAGGCATACTTTAAGCAACCCCACCATACGCTTCAGCTTTCTAAGCCTGAGTGCCCCAAAACACACCCCTTCTTGATAGGATTGGATTTCTACTAACATCTTGGGAAGGGGAATATGAAATATGGTTATTTAGGGCTTTCTCTCTCAGCCCCGTTGAGCCCTTCTTTGGCAAATCATAGTGGGTAGGACAAGAAGCTAGATAGGCCCACCCAAAACAAAAGACAAAAGAGCAAGCCTGTTGCAGCTCCCGACTCTAGCGCTTTAAGCATTCCGATATTGCTTTCTATCTTCCGGGGGTCAATCCTCTTTGGTTTGGCCCTTTCAGTCGATAAGCTCCCACTTCCCCCCCCTATTTGGAAAATTAAAAATCAAAGGCTAGGGCCCTTTTCCTAGGACTCGAGACACAGGTACACGATCTCAAGCCTTTGATGAGCGTACGTTCTTGGAAGCGCTTAAGGTACCCCACTTGCTTGATCTTAATCCCAAGAAGCTTTTCAAAGCGAGCAACCCCAGAAAGCCGAAGGGTGAGAGGCTCTCTCCAAAATACCTTGAGCTCGAGCTAACAGGATTGGATTTCAATAAAAAGAAGTGCCAAACGGGGTGGGGATAGGGGAGTCTAGAGAAGCTTGCTCATATTGTTTTACAAATAATTTCACAAATACAAATAGAGAGTGGTAATTGCGCCTATAACTCAGATTTATAAACTCAAGGTATTATTATCGCTTAGCGCTTGTGCTAAGGAGGGAAAAAGGAGGAATTTAACCCCGAAAGGGAGTAAATCTGCTCACCAAAAGCATTTGGGGGACTTGGTATCAGACGGATGTATGATCTGAATCGAGCCTTGGTCTCTAAATTGGGATGGACCATCCCAAATAATACGGACAAATTATGGGTTAGGGCCCTGCGCGCCAAATACCTTCGCCACTAAAATTTAATGCAAGGAAGGATCCCTAATGACGCCTCCTGGTGTTGGAAAGGAATCATGCAAACGAGGAATCTCCTTAGTAAGGGCCTTTGCTTCTCGGTCAGAAATGGCAGATCAATTAACATCTGGGAGGATCAGCGATATTTATCCCAAACCCCCATAATTTTCGGCCTAGACCTAGAAATGAAGGACAGAGACCAGAATCTCCGACGTTAGTGGCAGACCTTATCAACCAGGATTCCCGAACCTGGAAAGAAGATCTAGTCAGAAACTTGTTTGACCCTCCAAGTGCACAGGCTATTCTAAACATGCATATCCCTCAGAGGGAGGGGCAGGATGTGGCAATTTGGACCCCGGATAGTAAGGGTAGATTTTCTGTCAAAACTGCCTACCACTACCACCTTTGATTATTAAATACAGTTCCAGGCTCATCGTTTTAACATTCAAAGTCCACTAAGTAAAAAAGAGTGGAACATCCTGTGGAACGCAAAACTTCAAGATAGATTAAAACTGTTGGTGTGGAGGATAGCTTGGGAGGCCCTTCCAGTTCGATCCAGGGTAAGTGCCTTCATGAGACAAACGGACGACTATGCTACACTGTGCCCCCTTTGTCAAGGAGAAATGGAAAGAATGGTCCATATCTTTCTCAGCTGTCCTCTTATTGATTTATAGGTAGGGGATGGGGCAAGGAGTTATGACTATCATTCATTTCCTTCCCTGCACTGGTAGCTCTTTTAGGGCTAGAATCCCTTTCCTCGCGAGTTTGCTTGTTGGATTGCTATCTGAGTAGCTAGTAGGCAGCTCTGCTACGGCACTATCAGAGGCTCCAGACGCTAGTTAGTTCAGTCTGAGCAGTCTCCTAGTAGCTTCCTCTGTCCCTATCAGCCGTCCAGACGCAGACTCTAGCTGCAGCTTCTTCCTCTTGCTTCTTCTGCGTCTTCTCTCTCTGTCTATAGGAAGCAAGTTAAGAGGGGGGCTTCCATGTAACTAAGAGATGAGCAGACGATAGCCGAAGACGATAGTATCTGCATTAACATCTTCTCTCTTTTATCGTCTTCCCCCCCTTCGCTATAAGCTGAGTTCCCAAGTTGGGGAGTACTGGTCCCAGGTCTTTCCTTTCCTGTATGGCAGGAAGTCCCTCCAGGTTGTCTGGTTAACCGGGCTACCTATTCAAAGATGAACTAATTGCCTTTGGTTTCTTCTAATGGCAGGCCTGTGCCTCCTCTATCCCTGCTTTCCGGGGTACCTCTTCATCTAGTATCAGACGATTCTTTAGACGATTCTATTGATTTCTTCTCGGTGCAAAACAAAGGGGTCTATCCCTAGGACTCTTTCTCGTGAACTAGGGTCAAATAAATAGATGGATCGCCCTTTCCTGTCCTGGAAGTTGATCCCCGTTGCCCAAAGCCAACAAAGGTTCTAAGAGTCAAGTAAATGGTGGGACCTCCTTCCCGATTAACTTATCTTATTGAGCCTCTCTCCTAGGGTTGGTTTTCTCATCTGACCCTAAAGAATTCTTAAACCTGAGTTAAGTAGCTCTCTTGTTCTTGGCTGCTAGACGAGGAGCTGGGTAGAGAGATAATAGATCCTCCCCCTAGGATGGTAGCTTCTATTCCTTGATTGCCCTGTAAGTTAAATAAGGGATTCTAATGATTGCCCTGTAAGTTAAATAAGGGATTCTAATGCTTCTTGAAGCCAAATAAGGGCATAAACTACTATATAGAGTCTTGAGTGCCTTCCCTTCGGAAACCAACTAAGGCAACTCCGATTGAATGCGGAATCCCGCTAGCCATTATTCGTATGAACTCCTAGATCCATGAAGGGCATGGGCATCTGTAAGCCGGTGTAGCTAAGGAAAGAAGGAATCACAAAATCAATTCATTCCTTCTTAATTTGATTGAACTTACCGGTCTTAATCTAAGCTAAGAAAAGAAGATTTCATAAGAAAATCCAATTTCCTTTTTCAATCTCAAGGGTAAAGGTTTAATTAAGAATTCCAGGTGGTCCAGTGGATGGATTAAGCCATTGATCATGGGTCAAGGACGGAACGAAGAACGAACGAAAGTATACTTTAATAAGGGTTCTTTTTAGCGAGGTAACCCCCGGTCACTCCTACAGCAAAGGCCTTCAAGCCAACCAAGGCCGACACCATTCAACCGCCATTCAACGAGGGAACCCCGGATATCCCGACATTGAGGTAAGCCCGATTGTCTTACTGATTCTGTTGCCGAACAAGAATCAATTTCTTTCACTAAATTGGTTGTATTTGGTCCCCTGAAGGCTCTACCTCCGAGGGAAATAGGTCCCAGTAGCAAGCGATCTTCATCAGCCTTCTCCTTCTCTTTGATCTTTCCTGAAGGATACCTACTTCTTGGATGTTGGATGTGGGATACGCGCAATTGGCTTGAAACTACCAGCGCCTTGTTGTTAACTTTAGTGTTATAGCACGATAGGCTAGATTAGAATGTCTTATATCTGGTATCCCGTCGATGAGCTTTTTCTGTGATTACTCACCCTAGGAGAGATTAGAACCTATAAGATTGGCTTCTAGGCCAAGAGCGTAGGATAGAGAGAGATAAGCATCGGATATATCGGTTGCTGCTGCCTTTACATTATTTAAGGCGGTCTTGTAATTCTATATTATCAGATGATTTTTGTGATTAAATATAATATAGACCTACTAATCAATAGCTCTGTAGGGGTAATATATTAGAATAGTAATAATCAACATTGACTATCAGTACCCATGGATATCGCACTTCGTTCGTTCGTGCAGAAAGGAAAGTACCTTAGTGAGCTCTAAGGACATCTCACGAATTGGATTCGAACCTATATTCACCCGTTCAGGTGACTCCATCGTTAGTCGATCGTGATCCCACCCACCTCTCCGTTTCACTATTGCGAAACTTTTTCTCTTGCGAAACCTTTTGTTGACTTTTAGTCGGCAACTTTAGACTATCCACTGGTTTCACCATTTCTTAAATAGTAATATTTGATGTAGCAACAGCATTAAGCATAATACCCATCAGGGCTGCACTCATGGCGATAGCTAAAGCTTTGGCTCTCGCCATAGCTCTTGCTTCTTCTGTTAACCCCATGCTCCTTAGTTGGAAATCATCGGCAATATGGTTATGCACAGTATTATCAGTGCATAAGCTCACATCCAGCACATCTAGCGGTTGAAACCCATGATGCAGTATCACCTTACTGAGGATTAGCACTTTCTCTGGTTGTAAGACCAGAGTGGGGTCAACTTCTAGGATAATCTGCGGGGCCATTTCCCAGAAAGCAATGACACCTAAATAGTATGAAATGCTAAGCATGAGTTCGAGTGAGTTATCGTAGTTTGAGTTCATGAGATCCATCACTCGAAAAGCTATACTCCTGTTAGGACCACTCCTGGGTGCCAGTAAGCTTAAGCAAGATAATATATCCCCTGGGTCCCACCTCCTAGGTACTAACCAGTATTGTTTTACCCATTTAACACCTAGTTCATAGCCCTGTTCACGACCCAGCATTGTTTTGTGCCAATTGTGGGCATGCCACTGCAAGCTGACGAAAGCTATTATACTTTGCATGTATGCTCTCCTTCTAATACTATACCTTATAACACTAAAATATGGCAACAACATATTAATTCCCATTATATTAATTCCCATTGTATTAACCTTCATTATTACCCTATTCAATGCTCTTCTGACAAGAGAATGTAAACCCAGTTCTGCGTAGGGCCCCGGTATACGTCTCACCCACAGTGGGCTGCTAATACTTCTTTTATCTACAGTAACATTGTTCCCCTCTTGTCCAGATTTATTTTTTAAAAATTTTAAAAAAGAGGTAATCATTAATTTATACTTTCTTCCATCCCTTCAACTTGAATTTCACCGTCAAGGCTGACACTAACTAGACCGCCACAACAAGGTACTGGTGCGTCTCCCGGTATAATAGAAAGAATTTGACAAACCAAATTGTGTTTATCACATAAGCTGTATAATTGTTGTTCGAATATATCCAATGGAATTCCATGGTTCAACAATGACAATCCTTGCGTACTTTCAGAAGAGGGGATATAGACAAAAACCTCATGAATATACCTACTATAGTCTAAATTTGGAAATGTACGCTGAAACTCATTATCGAACTCGGTTAAGGCAAAATTGAGTAGTATTACTGTTATAATACCCATGGATGGGATACAACATTCAATATTGTCTCTGTAGTCTCTTCCACTTTCATCCAAGATTGGTGCAGACAGGAATTTGCCGACGATTTCCATAATAGCCCCATCCTTCACTATATGTGACAGTTTCAACAAAAGACTCTCTCGATTTATTGTCCTAATGGAGTTTAGTAGGTCTAATTTATAAACCTTTAGAACCTTGCCTCTCGCACATACTGTACTATAATATAAAGATTTATTAATAAAGGATTTATCCGTGAAAAGGTTTAAATAGAAAAAATTATCGTTTAACATAAAAGCGAGCGCCGTTATCACTAGTTTGTCTTCCATTGATGGATTAATGCCTAAATATACTTTAGGATAATCCAAGACTACAAAGTTGTTGGTAAAAAGATCAGGATCTAGGTATTCATTTCTGTCGATGTTGCAAAGGATAAACGGACACTGGGTGTATGTACCATTCATTACACTTTTCTGAATTTCCATTACATGCTGTTCAGTCAACTCACTAAAATCATCTGATAATTCAGTGTATACACGACGAATATTGGACGCAAGCCGATTCAACGAACAATATTTAGAATTTGGATTTATCTCATTAAGTTTGATGCTACTAGAATATCTACGAGTACGAGTCAAAATAGAATTCTTAGATATAACTTTGGAAACAAATAATAACGGCATTCTTACTGCAATGCCCGTCTGTGTAAAGTACAATGCTGACATGACAAACTTATATTTGAAATAAAGTAATACATGGGATCTAACTAACAATTGTATGATAAAAGATAATATCTTGCATTTTATCTAAATTAGCTTTCTCTTGCTTTTTATCTAAATTAGCTATCTCTTGCTTTTTTATCTAAATTAGCTTTGGATACCTTTTTTCTCGCTACCTTGTCATTCGCTTTCGCATCCTTTTTATCTAAATTAGCTTTCGCATCCTTTTTCTCGCAACCTTTGCATTCGCTTTCGCATCCTTATTATCGCAACCTTGGCATTTGATTCCTTCGCTTCCGCATCCTTATTATCATATCAAAATCTGTCAGTTGTCACTACCCTGGACGCATTGTAATCAAAATACTAGCCCCCCCATCTATGATTGCTTCCGGACACAATTGGAGCCGGAATATACAGCTGGAGAACGGCATTTACTCGAGAGTCAGATCTCTCTAATAAATTGGGATTTCCTAAAGTGCCAACCCTACTAGTATAATGTACTTTGAATCCCTCTAGCATACTAACTAGAGAACGACAATAGTATTACTCTAAAGGCTGCCTATATGTAGGAGTACTTTTTGCCTTCTTCTCTGAGAGTGAGGATAGTCATAAATCAAGAAAGAAAGGAATGTATTTGGTTGCTGTTGCAGTTCTTGTTCTTGGATGTGGGATAGCGCGCAATGGGGGCTTTGAGGGCTCTCCCCTCTGTCTCTTTCCCTCGTCTTGTTGTTCCTGTAAGCAAAGGTCTTATTATCGCTTAGCGCTTGTGCTAAGGAAAGCCTCTGTTAGTAAAGAAAGTTTTTTACAAAACCCCCGTCATCAAGCAAAGGTGACAGGTAGGGTAAGTGAAGTGCAAAGCACTAAGCACGTTAAAGTGTCTGCCGCGCATATTATAAGAGAAGAAAAATCTTCCGAAAATAAAGGGAAGGCAGTAGAGCAGCTGAGCCATGCACAAAGGACAAAATTGACTCCAAATTAAGGGTGCTACGGCTATGGATATTGAAGAAACAAGAACCAAGGAATTATTATCGCTTAGCGCTTGTGCTAAGGAACCTGCACCTAGCATGAATTTGGATACAGAGGAAGAGTCTTTGGAAAATGGTGCGTCTATGGCAATGGCAAATCAAAGTCAAACAACAAAAGGAAAGACCTCGCTGCACCATTTCGACAAATCGGGTTTTTAAAATATCTCTTTCTCTAAGTATAGCACCACCGATTTTCACCGTAATCTTGAGAAGGAGGAAAACATAGAATAAGGAGACCCCAC
>NW_028290476.1:97500-105000 GCF_965113065.1 Corylus avellana
CTGCCACTAGAAAGAAAGAACAACGCTTTCTTGCTTGGAAATTTAATATATAAAGAATAAGAAACCATCTTCTAGTGAGTCTTCTCTATTAAAACTAAGACTCATAAACAATAGAAGAAAGCTGACATCTAATTAGTTTTTATCCGTCCTTTTCTTCTATAACCATACAGTAGGAGGAAAGAGAGAACTCAAAAGCAAAGAAGTGGTTCGCTTTCTTTCTCAACTAAGAGTGCAGTAAGGAAGGTCTTATTATCGCTTAGCGCTTGTGCTAAGCGATAATAAGACCTTCGATTTCGCAACTACAACTCCAAACCTATATGAATGACAGGTCTTTTTTTCACCACTCTAACTCCGATGTTCGACTTCTTCCTATATATATACGCAATAGTACATTAAGAAGACGAACGGGGCATGACAGGGCACATTATGGTGCCCTATTGTCTCTACTTTCGTTTGTAGATATTGATGTTGTACTCGAGCGAAGTGCCCCATCCCTTTGAAGATGGGGCACGAGCGGTTTAGTCCTTAGGTTACTGGAAGTTCTTTAAGGAGCTTAACCTCAAAGTTTACACGAGCATGCAAATAAGGAATGTTGCTTTTTGCCTGAAAACATAACTCCTTGATTAACTATTAGCAGTTAAAGGATAAAGGAAGCGGGAGCTTCAGGACTGGACTCAGGGGTAAAGGCTGGTCCGATCCCAGCTTTTCATGATTCTTTCTAGCGCCTTTACTAATACTAATAAAGCTTTTCAGCCCCTACTCCCAATAAGTTGCTGCTTACCTTCAAGGTGGGGCAGGACTGGCTTGATCCTATTGGCAATGATCTTGGAAATGCATTTAAAAATGGTATTGCAACAAGATATAGGCCTATAGTCTTTTAATTTGGTAGGGTTTGGTACCTTGGGTATCAGTGCGATTGCGGTTGCATTGACCTCCCCCAGCAAGCATCCTGAAGCAAAGAAAGACTTAATAGCCCTCACCACATCGTTCCCAACAATACCCCAGCAAGAAAACGCCCTATTTTTATTAGTAAAGAGCAAGAAAACGGATGCGCTACTTTAGACTAATTAATGCAAGCAACGGATTGAAAAAACAAAGCCTTCTTTCGAAGGTTCTCCTTATCATCCTGGACGGGGTTACCAAGGAAACGTGCATAGGAGCCTACCTTTTCAGCCGTCAGGTGCTGAGGCTGGTCAGGAAATCGGGACTCCTTGTCACTGCGCTTTATTTGAAGCAATGCAGTTCATCACTGCAAACTGGCGGTGTGAAGTGAGCTCCCGAGCTCTTGCCAGTACCGGTATCCCTCACCAGATCGGGTTATCCTAGGATCATACCTTCGTTTCATCGGAGGATGATTTATAGGAAGGATGACAAGGCTGATCAGCTAGTGAAGATCTACCTCTCTTTCTTCTCTTTATACCGAGTTGTAAAGCTCGTGAAGAAGATTGATGGATCAGTCTTTAAGACTATAAATTCACCGGCTGATTTAGAGCGCGTTGCGGAACAGGTCAGTTTAATAAAATCATGTTTAAGCGACCTCCTGCAGCGCTATCTGCCCCGATTGAGCCAGGTTCCCCTGTGTCGGGGGGTAACGTGGCTCCCGACCTGGAAGTCTTTACCTACATATAAACAGATGAACTGCGAGTTGCGCAAGAACGCTGAGGCACAGGGTTGGGTTTATAATTGGAAGAATATCCAATCCTGTTTCCCCGCTTTTATGTTTGAGCTTTCTGCGTATACTTTTCTGATTGAGATGATTCATTCTCAACCAGATCAGTGGTCGTCTGGGTGTTTGTGGCCTCATCGTGCTCGGTACGCGAAGGACCCGGCCAATCAAATCTTCTCTGGCACGGATTTAGACGTGTTTGAGAGGACTATTGGTCCTTGGTTACCTCACTACCGGCAGTTAGGCCTGGCACCTATATGTGGGCGTCTGGGTTCTAGTGTTGAGGGAGGGGGCAAGAGGAGAATATTTGCCATTGGTAACTATGTCAATCAGAGGCTCCTGAAACCGGTCCATGACTGGTTGATGGAAGTCTTGAAGATGATCCCCATGGATGGGACCTTCGATCAAGAAAAACCTCTTGATAGACTAGTTGGCCAGCGCATCTGTTATTCCTTTGATTTGAAGTCGGCAACCGATAGGTGGCCATTATACTTCTTATTTGAGGTAATGCAGGTGTGCTTTGATAGGTCGTTCGCTTCAGCGGTTGTGAATTCGGCTTTGGCATATAACATCTTTGATGTTCCGTTTGTCAAGCGCCGTCCATCTATTATATCGTTTGTTGCTGGACAGCCTCTCGGATATTATTCCTCTTGGCCTCTCTTCGCACTGTCACACCATATTTTGGTGTGGTGGTGTGCTGAACAGGTTCACCAAGGTCAGCTCTTTGATAGGTATGCTGTACTTGGCGACGATGTGGTCATCGCAGACCGTGAGGTCGCGCAGGTCTATGAGCGGGCGTTGGGGGAATTGGGTGTCACGATTAGTTACCAAAAGTCTCTAATCTCTGATACCGGTTCCGCTGAGTTCGCGAAACGGTTCCGGGTGCGGGATTTGACTAAGGACTTAAGTCCCGTGTCAATCCGTTCACTCATGAATTTCTACCATCCCTACGGCCTTATGGCGATCGGGCACAAGTATAAGTGTGCCCGCTTTAGCACTCTGTGCCGTGTCGGGGGGGCAGGGTTCAGGCAACTGGCTAGGTTAGACCACCGCCGGAGCTTGCGCTTCGAACGTGTTCTGGCTATGCAGACCAAAACTCTGCTTGGTCACGGTGGATTTGAACTGTGGCTGGGCAGGGGTGTCCCTCTAAACCCATACCTTCGAGGTTGGGTCATAGACCTACTTCGAAAGGAATTATTATCGCTTAGCGCTTGTGCTAAGGAAATGAAGCCTAAAGATTTGAGGCTCATACCCGACGAGTTGTTTGTACACCCGAATGTCAGAGACTTTCAGGAGTACTCAACGTTGAGGGGTTGGGTGAGGGAATGGCTACGTTACTGTCATTGGTACTTCTGTACCGCAATGCAACCTGGTGTGCGTCTCAACGACTTCTTTGACGCACCGATTGTAGGCCGAAATTGGCAGGCGGATCGGAGAAGCGAAGAGTCGTGCTATTGGCCTCCTATGGAAGGTCTATGATCTGGTTGGTCAATTGGGTTTGTCATACAGGCCACCAATCCTGTGTGATACATCACAGTCTGAGCGATCAGGCTGGTGGTTGTTGGGAGGGGTCTCTGGCACCTCTTTCCTTGTCGCGTCTCGGGGCCTTATCCAGCCTCGAGCGTGGAGGGGAGTCATCGCTCCTGGACATCAGTTTGATCGTCCTGAGCATGATTTCACTATTACCCATGTCCACTATAAGACTTTGGCCGCTTATTTCATTTAAGACGCGAAATTTTAATACTTTTCATTTTCTTTTTTCTTTTCAATCATTGATAAGAACTAAGTTGATTGACCTTGGGCAAGTTTAATTCAAATTAATCATTTTTAATTAAACTTGCCAAGCTGTTTTTACGTATATTATAAGTAAAAAAGCAGTAGGAACTAGAATGAACAGTGCAGTAGCAATAAATGCGAGAATATTTACTTCCATAATCTCATCGTTTCATTTTTAATTAATTCGCAATAACTCGGGATTTAATCCCATAGAGCTGATAAATCTTTCGCCTGTAAATTCAATATTCAATGGGATGAATTACATCTCGACGATATCGAATCGGAGCAATATCATGAATAACAATATCTGAGCTATCAAATTGATTCATCGTCGAGAATTAAATAGTATAACTTAGGAAGATCTTTTATCCATACCGAATTCAAATTTTGATTCCTGATCCGATAAATAATTCCTTTACTTTCTTTATCATTCTTTTCCATTCTTTCTTTTCTATAACCTACGCCCCTCCTAATCATCTGATGAAATATCATATGACCGCCTTTACTTTACACTTACTTACATTGGTTATAAAAAACCCCAATAAAATAAACAATAGAAGCGAAATGTAAAAAGGAAGAAGTTTAGTTCTAAACCCCCTTTTTTATGATCTAATCTTCTTGGAAAACAAAGAAGTAGTATAAATAAGGAGAGTCCAGGATTATATAAGAGTTTCGGCGAATCTCTTTATTCTCTTTTTAATTCCTTGTTTTGATTAATACTCTATTTTCCATTGGTGTTCTAATAAGCCCTCCCCCTTCCCCCAGGCACAGCTACCTGGAGCTTCTAGGGCGAGGTATCATAAACACCAATATCAGGACTATTTCCCGATAAAGCTTGTCGGGGAATTTTCTTCTTTCACCAGTTTTTCTTGAGTGAAGTGACCTGTAAGCGAGTGAAGTGAACCGAGGAGAGTGAGGTCAACATATGGATGACTCTTTTCGTACATCGACCCACGCCAAACCCTGGGACGGGACAACTTAAAAGATAGAACTTGACCAACTCTTTCTTTTGCTCAAGCAAGGCACTTCCCCTCATTCCGCGAAGCACAAGAATTCACAATTGAAATTCTAAGTCATGGAATGGACCAATGAAGATTTTCTAGGTCGTATAGGGTGCGCGCACGATATAACTTTTTGGTTCTACTCAAAATACTAAATTCTCTCTTTAGGCTCCGGGTTGAATGGCTTTCTCTTCGGACGCCTCTTCTACCTAAGAGAACGTGCCTATCACCTTCCCGGGGCAGGGGGAAGATAGACGGAGGCATATGTGGACAGATACATACTCAGTAAATTGAGTTGCCTAAGCGAAGTAGTAGTTGATCCCGTAGAGGCAAGGGCGAATCGAGACCGGGAGCTACTAATAGCATAGTCATAACACATAGTCTAAGCAGCAAGAGTTGAAGCTATTGATCCACCACGCCGGGGTTGATCAAAGAAAAGCTTCGGTAGCAAGGGGTAGGAGCATAGAGAGCGGAGGAAGCAACTACCATAGCAGTCAAAATTCGGAACCGCTCCGGAACCTAACCTAAAAGCCCGAAAAAGATTTACCAGCATCAGTGAAAGTATTCTATCTTTTTGCTAGAGATGAGGATCTCGAGCCTGCGAGTGGAAAGAACGAGCCCTAATAGAACGAGTAAAAAACCCGGAAGGAAGACCACTGACTCTGTCGTTAACTCGTCGGATGCGGGGTTCGCAAGGCTTACTTAGCGAGGTGTTGGATAAGCTGGATAAACGGATGAAACTGCTCGCCTTGTTTCCGCTTTCTAGATGATGCTACCTAGCTCTCCAGGTCCCGTTTCCTATTCGCCCCTATCCCCATATCCTTTCCTAGATGGGTAATGGATGGATTCGTCGCCACGTTTAGGTAAACTGGATTCTGAACTACTAGCACTGAAGCTGTGAGGTCAACTGAATAATCAACTGGGAATCCCGAAAGAAATATGCTGACGAGGTGTGCAGGCTCTTTAATAGGCGATTATGTTGCTCACATGCCCCATCGCAAGCTCAAAAGCAGAGATGAGTTCTTCGGTCGAAAGGCTCTAATTGTCATTGGATTTTCGTGTTAAGCATTTGCTTTCCGGTTTTCATGCTGTGTTAAGTATGTGTAAACTTCAAAATAAAAGTAGATGGTTGATGTTAGAGAAGTCCCTTCTATGATTCGTTACCGAATCGTATGCCTTTGAGTTGTTTTGCTTTCACAAGACAAGGGGATGTGCTCCCATCCCTCCGGAGATCATAGGAAAGATGGAGTGATTCTCCATCTGGCTTCTACCTATTTCAGAGAGTCGATATTTCACTTGAACTTTAAAGACAGCTACGGCTTACAAAAGAAAGGCTTTTTTCTATCCTTTTTCCAGGCCGTAATCACCTATGAGATGGCTTTCACAGGGCTTCTTGCTACAGAGAAATTGCCGTAGCTGTCTTTAAAGTTCAAGCTATTAAGGTAATGAAATCTTTAGCTCCTAGTAAGGAACAAGCAAGGGATTGAGCTTTAGAAAGCATTAATTGTCTAAAATAGTAAAGGCTATAGACTAATTAATGCAAGCAACAGCGCGAAAGCATTAATTGTCTAAACTAATACTAATAAAGAAAGGCGTTAGCAACGAACAAGCAACGGACGAGCGCGCTAGCGCGAAAGCCGTTGCGCTAACGCGCATCCGTTTTCTTGCTCTTTACTTATAAAAATAGGTTTCTTGCTCTTTACTAATAAAAGAGTTTGATTGCTGAATTGAAGAATGAAAAGTGCCAGCTCAAACTAGCTGGGGTTTTGGGGGTCACCTTGCAGCCCTTTCCTCCAATCGAGTTGCAGTTGGCCTTGTTTCAGTCAGAATAAGTACCCGGAACCCTATCTTTATAGTAGGTTCTTTAGTCTTCGCTCTCAAGAACTAGTACGCCCTGTTCTCGAAAGCCGAAGAGCAGCTAAACTAAGCAACTTGTTGGGAGATTAGGCGGCAGTTGAAAGAGCTGCTCGAAAAGGGTCATGGTTGGCCCAGTACATCCTCTTGCGCCTCGCCCTTCTCTCTAAAGGGTCTTGGTGCCGAATAAGGCTTTAATTACACCACTTCGCTGGAAGAACGGTTTGGTATAATCGCCAGGATTTCAATCAAGATGAAATCGGTTAGTTTGAATGCCTGAAAAAAGACTGTACAAGAGGTCATATACAAGAAAAAAGAAAAGGTAGACTCAATGTCATAGAAATAGAATACATCGGAATCAGCATCGTCTTATTCGTTTGCAAAAATAGGACTCAAAAGAATCATGATTCGGTAAATAGGCCACTGATCGGCATCCAAGCTTTACTAACTAATAGGGGTGAGGGGCCGGCAAGCGTGTACCAAACCATTCGAGGGTAGCTAAGCAAGGAAATAAGCAAAGACAGCTTACGGTCGTGTGCTGGCAAAAAGAGTATCATCAAAGTTTCCAGTGTCGAGTTGTCACAAGTAGGTTTTTTAGTCATAGCTAGACAGCCAAGATAGATGTCCTTCTCCTCGGTTAGACTCAGTATCCTTGGTTGGAAAAGGGATTGGATAAGGCTCACATTACTGCCACTTCACCAGAAGATCAAGGCCATGTCGAAACTGAAATACCAGAGGCACTTCCTCTTAGTCATTCACTAGAGTTCTTTCTTTTTAAAGAAAGGGGTGGTAGAGCAAGATTCGCGCATCCAGTTGTCCGGTCAAAAAGAAGAAGGTTAACAAGCGCAAAAACAATACTCAACAAAATGCTCAATACACATCCAGAAAACAAAAAACGATAGTCTAAAGAAAGAAGAGGGGTCGTGCCCAGTCCCAAACGTTCTTCAGTTCTGCCTTTCGGGAATCAGATGATGAGAGGACCAAGGCTAGATGATCGTGTCATTCTCTATACGCCTGAAAAACCGTCGTATTCTATCTCTTTTTTTTTTTGCCTTCGTCCAGTGGAAAGTTGAATTAACCTAGGTTTGCAAAACTTATGTTGCAGGTGAGTCACCACTTCAACAGGAGATCGAACAAGGCTTCTTTCGGCTGCTGAGGATCGCTTTGTGCCTGACTCCACTCACTACCTTTTAGCGTGAACGG
>NW_028290476.1:110000-112500 GCF_965113065.1 Corylus avellana
GTAATAGCTTGCTTCTCGGGCGGCTCGCACCCCGGGTGGTGCGGCTGAGCCAGAGTGGGCTCAGCAGTCGGCCTATGTTTCCGGGCGCACGCGTAAAGGCATGATTAGTTCCACAAATCTCACTGCACTGACCATAGTAAACTCCTTCTCGTTGTACCGAAATGGAGATCTGATTTAAACGACCAGGTACAGCATCACATTTGACACCTGAGGAAGGTACAGCCCAACTATGAGGTACATCAGCAGATGTTACAATAATACGTAGATGAGTTTTGGCTGGTACAACCACTCTATTGTCCACTTCTAATAAACGTGATTGACCAAATTCTAGATCATCTTCTGGAATCGTATAACTGTCAAAAGTGAGTGACTGTTCATCGGAACTGTTATAGTCTGAATACTCATAAGTCCGATACCATTGATGTCCAATAGCTTTGATAGTAATGGCTGGATCTACTACTACCTCGTCCATTGAGTATAAGAGAGCAAATGATGGTATAGCAATGAACATCGGGATGATACTAGGAAAGATGGTCCGAAGAATCTCGATAGTAGTTCCATGAACAATCCTTTGCGGGATTGGATTTTTTTGATAGTGGAAATGCCATAAAGCGCGAACCAAGATCCATGATACGAAAACCAAAATCAGAATGAGGAAGAAAAAGATATCGTGATGTAAGTCCATTATTCCTTGCATCATAGGTGTTGCTGCGTCTTGAGATCCTAATTGCCATGGTTCCGCTGCATCACAAGGAGCAATTGTGAGGAATAGCCATTCTAGAACAATCATTTGGTTTGCTTCATTCTTTGACTGCTCTGCTCCCCCCCAAAAAAAAGAGAGACTTGTTCTTGCTCTCCTAATTCAGAAAGACGGAAATCACCGGTTGGGTTGGTCCAACCAAGAAAGGCATGGGAGTCTTTGGGCATTGTTTGGGATTTCATTTCATACGCTATTTCGATTTTAATTTCACTTTAAAATATTATATAATTAATAATTAATAATATAATAAATAGGCTTGGTTCGGGTTTTCCCTTGTGGGACAGAGGAAGGAAAGAAAGGTCCCGCCAGTGTGCGTGCTACTAAGGGCTTAGAGCCCCTTTCCTCATCCACCACCTATTATAGTAAAAAAGCAGTTATCTACAAAGATAGGTGATAGGTGGCTACTCTGTATAGACCTATTTACCTAGATCCCATCGGATCAGATACAGACCTAAAGGATGGACAAGCGGACGTTAGCTATACCCCTATCCTCAGCTCTACTACTAATAGCTCTACTACTAATAGAGAGTCGGAAGGCATCTTAGCTCGGAACCGAACACTCGCAGAAAGGGGAAGCTAAAAGCAAAACAACCTTTATTCAACTACCAGACAAGCAAGGACGGGAAGCTACTCACCGAGGGAAAAGAGCAACCCTACGAGGGGGAAGGGCAACTGCTTCTCTTACTACGCAATTAGTAGGGAACAGAGCAGGACCCTACTCTTGCCTTTAGGAACAATAGCGACTTCTTCTGGAAAGCGGGAAACTACTTACTGATATAGAGGCACACTACTATCAGGAAAGGCCTGGTCGTTCCTATGTCCCCAGTTGCATTTCGTAGGCAATCCAGAGGCAGGAGATCACCCAATGACTTCTTCAAAGAAAGGAAGGCAGATTCTTCAGTTGATTCTCTTTCTTCTGAAGAAACTAGCCTTACCTGGTTCAGGAGAAGCAGTTGATCTCGTTTCAGAAGTGGATCTAGGTGAATCAGTCTATCGAGTTTACTTTGAAGCCGTGGATTCAGTTTCTGAAGCAGCAGCCTCACGTCCCTATTCACTACTAAGCCGACTCCTCCTTAATTGAATAAACCACCTAACGAATAGAGGGAGAAACATGAACTATATATTCAGTCGTCAGCCTCCGCTTGCAACTGGCTCGACTCAAAGGAAAGGTACCAACTCCAACTTTTAGGTACTGGTACTAAACTCCCGATTCAGTAGGCTAATGACTAAACTCTCTATCCAGTAGGCTAACCACACTACCATAATGATAGCGCTTTTAGGCACTGACTACAATTGACGTTACCTTCGATAAAGTCGTAAGCCCCTTTAGAGATAGGGGCGAATGTCTTCGAAAGGCGACAGATTCTACTCTATCTACTGCTGCAGAAGAAACATAATCAAACTCAGATTCCACATACGGCTTAACTTACAGAATAAAACAAAAAGAGAAAGAGAGAAAGAATGCTACTTCAATGCTTGACCTTGACGTTGCCTGCTGATAATAGTTAACTACGGCTTAATTTACTATACTACTTCCACTACACTAGCAAACTACACTCTCATTGGACTTAACCCCCGCCTTAGTCCTATCCCTCTGGTTTCGCCATCTTAGCGCTTCCTGAACCTCTACATTCGATTGGCCCCAACTAGACGACTTTAACCAACGTTTTCTGAAGAGCGTGTTTGTCAACTGTAAGCTAAAAGAGATTCCGTGTCACCATTTTATGATGAAGAAGAGCA
>NW_028290476.1:117500-122500 GCF_965113065.1 Corylus avellana
AGCCCAAGTGATGGTAGACAACTAACTTGGTATCTGCCCTCATTAGCCACCAAATATAGGCCACGTTGCGTAATCCCATTGATTCCTAGCTTTGATTATAGAATATGGTTTATCTTAAGGAAGAAATGCAACCTGCCATGTGTGCAAAGGAATTGGTCTGAAACGGTCATGTGGATTGCTAGAACCTGTAAAGGACACTCTCTGGGCAACATCATAGTAAAATTGGTGTTTGCAGCCACAGTTTATGTCTTATGGAGAGAGAGAAAGAATAGGATGTACAAGGGGGAGGCAAGAAGGCAAGGCCTGGTCCTAATGGAGATTATTTCGACTGTGAGAGCCAAAGTTAGCACGATCGGGAAGGGGAGACAATGAACTGACCCACTCTTCCTTCCTGCATTTGTGATTGTTCCAATGCCCAAGGAAAACAGAGGTTATGCAAAAGTGCTGCCATTAATTAATTAGAAAGCCCGCCATCTGCTAGCATTGTGGTTTGGAATCGATTCTTTATCAATGGCCCACCCTTTCTTTGAACCTTGTCGATGATCGAACTTAAAGATATAAACTGAGTGCCATTTGATGAGTAACTGAGAACAAGGGAGAGGGATATGAAAAGAATGAAGTAATGAAAGAGGAAGTCATTGCTAGTAATAACGACTTGTCACGATCCATTGGTTCATATAGAATCCATGTCCTAGGTGTATCAAAAAACATTCTTTTCGCTAAGCGTATATAATAAAATAGAGTGAAAGGGTCCACCCCGAAACCAAGGGGGTACTAACTAACAGCTGAGTCCTCTCCGAACCGCAGGAGATAGTTGCCCATCATACGGCTCACCAACTTCACTTGCCTCTATGGGAGGCTCGCTCCGGGCGGGTTCGGATCACTTACAATACACGGCTCTACGAAGGAAGGGGCTGGTGGGTTAGGAACGTTTTCAATATGATTCTTTTTCCGTATTTGTTCGATGAGAAATGCGAGACGAAAAAGGAACCCAACAAGCAAGGGATTGAGCTTTAGAAAGCATTAATTGTCTAAAATAGTAAAGGCTATAGACTAATTAATGCAAGCAACAGCGCGAAAGCATTAATTGTCTAAACTAATACTAATAAAGAAAGGCGTTAGCAACGAACAAGCAACGGACGAGCGCGCTAGCGCGAAAGCCGTTGCGCTAACGCGCATCCGTTTTCTTGCTCTTTACTTATAAAAATAGGTTTCTTGCTCTTTACTAATAAAAGAGTTTGATTGCTGGGAAATGCGAGTCTGTTTTGTCCACTTTCTCCATCCCCCTCTATCAAAATAATAAAAAAGGAATTATTATCGCTTAGCGCTTGTGCTAAGGAAGGCGAGCTTGCTTCTTATTCCCGTGTTCGATCTCTTCCATCTCTGCTTCGCTCGTTGTCACCTATGTTGAAGAAAGGTTTGGAACCCTGTAGAGAATGAAGAGGGGCCAAGGATCTTCCTCTCAACAGTGCTTCTTGAGGCTCCACTCTCCCCCCTGAATAAGTAAGGCCCCGTTAGCCTGGGGGAAGGATGGGGATAAGGAATAAGGATTGAAGCCCCCTTAGCTCTGCCAGGGACTGGACAGGGGTTAGCTCTGTAAATGTGTAGAGCCAAGTGTAGTGTGGTGTAGTAGTAGGCACTTCTAGGCCCCTTCCCGGCTACTGGATCACTCCAGTGCTTTGGGTACTACGGACCCTCTGCCATCCATTGCAGCAGAGCCGTTTCATGAGCGGGGGGGCTAAGCGCAGTTCTTTTAATCAAACGTTGAATGAAATCGATTCTTTTTTAGATATAAAAATCTAAATCGGATAGGATAGATGGATGGATCTATCTTTCTATTCATATATATTACTAAAAAAAATGGATTTTTATAGTTAAGTAGCGTAGCAAGAAGCCCCAAATCCTTGATTTGGCCAGGAAAGACTGCACTGCTTTGGGCCCAGGAAGCGAAGGGAATGAGCTCGGCTGCTTCTCCTCCACACTTATTTTTCTCCGTGCCCGTTCCGCATGCGCTTCGCGCGCCATTGGCGCTTTGCTCTCCTCTTATTCTTCATTGGACGGTTCGGATGGACTTCGCCGTTCTTTCCCAACTAAAATAGAAAAGGCTGTATCACATCGAGATGTCGATTCGTTTTCCGCCCCCAATGAGATGGATAATTTGGAACCCCCTATTTATACTTTTTGGCCCTTCATCTTTCTGAATCGAGGCCCGGCCCGGCTCGCGTCGTTCCAACAACCGGCGGGGAGCACCTCAGTATACGATCGCGCGCAGTAACTGGGAGTCCTATTACACCTAAGGCCAACTTCAATTCACCAAACCAAGGTTCATCTCGTGTAGTGATTGTGGACTCGTACAAGGATATTGAGTAGACGGTTGATGCATCAGACTCGATCCTATCTTTCGTAGCATGCATTCCCATCCGTGTCGCAACTGATTCGGTAAGCTACGTGTCCGGTGCACGGGGAACTGCCTTCGGTCCCCCAAACTGACTTACTCGTGGCAACCTTCCGGCCGCCCAACGACCTATAACGCTAGTCACTACTCCCACTGGGGCTAGGAAGTAAGCCCCACAACCCAAAGCGGCGAAGAACAAATAGAATTTGCTACAAAAGCCGGCTAACGGGGGTATTCCTGCGTATGAGAACATAGTAATGGAGAAGGTAATAGCCGAAATAGGATTCGTTTTGGCTAGAGCGCCCAAATCCGCTATATATTTGACACGGGTTTGCCGTAATGCTAAAACTATGGCGAATGCATCTATCGTCATTAATGCATAAATAAAGATACCAATTAGTAGTGATTGAATTCCTTCTATGGTTCCACATGAGAAACCAGTACGAATATAACCTACATGTCCAATTGAACTATGAGCTAGAAGTCTTTTGACTTTCGTTTGGGCCATGGCGGCCAGTGCTCCTAAGATCATAGAAGCAATGCTGCAGAAAAAGAAGATTTGTTGCAATGTAGCTCCATAGGAACCATAAATAGAAACACGTGAAATATTAGCAGAAATAGATATTTTAGGCGCAATAGAAAGGAATGCTGTAACCGGGGTGGGTGAACCCTCATAGATATCAGGTGCCCACATATATAGAGTCAAAAGAGATATGGAGTCCGAAGGGGAGGGGGGTTTTCTTCGGGGCTCGAGAGATGGAATAGATAGGGCCCCACAAGTTTTTAATTCGCCGCTGGGGAATTCACACGAAAGGGAACGAGGAATTCTCAACGAAAAAAGTGCTCTCTGAACCGAACGTGAAAGTAGTTTTCCATCAGACGGCTGTTCCCGTAACTCCACTCTCGACTTTGATTATATATCCAAAAAGGTCCGCTCTCGGCTATTCCACACGCTGCCTAGCAGAGGCGTGGTTATCTGAAGTGGATTCTCTATTTTCTAGTAGATGCCGAACCTGCTGCCCCATTGACTAAGAAGGGGGCGGGCGCAGCAGCTACATGGACCCCTTCCTTTCTGTTGTTGCCGGCGCTTTCCCGGGCCGAGTCGGAATTTTTTATTATAAATAAAGGGCAGGCAAAGCCCGAAGGCTGCTATCCCAATAGGCCAGCGGGCGAAACGAGGAGAGGGCCCGGCAATCATACCACCGCGGTCGAAAAAGCGTGTTCCCTTCAGATAACACGCACCATAGGCCATCCTCGGCCTTCTTCGTTTTCGATGAAAAACAAATAAAATCTCGATCTCCGAAAGCGTTTTCCTTCCCCCGCCGCATCTCCCTCCCTTCGTCGAGCCTTTCCTTTAATGGTTGGGAGAAGCATTTCCTTATCTGAACTTGGCGGGCATTCTTTCCAGCCTTATTAAAATAAGGGGGTGGGTTTGGTTTGAACATAGGCTCAAACATGATTTTAAGGTCCTAGCTACGCCATGCGTTCAATACAAAATCTGGAAAGCTGCAGGGATGACAAAAAGAGGGCGCTTTCCCGTGTTGCACTGAAAAAAAAAGGACCTAAGAGAAGAGCGTCTTCTCTCGCGGTTTCTTCCTCCCGCGCCCGCCGCCGCCCGGCCCGCGTTAGAGGGGAAGATTAGCAAAGCGAGAAAAGAAAAGCTTCGGTAGCAAGGGGAGGGGGAGCAGCATCTTATTCTCTTCGCGAGAACTCCCGGATCGGAGAAGCATTCGGAACGGGCTCCGCGTTCATTTTGTTGGCAGAAACGATCCAATCCATTCGGGGAACCCAAAAACGAAGTCTTTCGACTTGATTCATAGATAGAATCAATGCAATGATAGATAGACAAAAGATAGATAAACGAGATATCTTTTTTTTCTCTAAAAAAAGAGGAATAGAATAGACATCCCCTTAGATGTCTATGTATCCTTTATCATCTCCCGATTTTTTTTTATATCGTTATATCTGCTCTCTCTAAAAAAATTGAGAGAGAAAGAGCAGATGGATCCTATCCCCTATATCGAACACTAAATCCTATCTATTGATAGAAAGATCTTCGTCAAATACAAATACCGGACTTTGCCTTTTTTTTAGGAATTCCTCATATCCAAGGCAGCTTACCACAAGCACCCCCCCCCCATACGACTAGTTGGGGGGGCTGTTCGCCTTTTGAATCAAACAAAGTAAGTAGTAGGGGCTTCATAGCTACTTTCATTCTAAAGGAAACCGAAGAACCAACCTTTAGTCAATAGGAGCCCTACTTCCCTCTTTGCGACCTCATCACTTCAATTCAAGCGCAAACCAATTTCTTTCTTAGTCACCGGGCGGAGCGCACCTTTGGTACTTCAGTAGGGCGAGCTGTTTGATAGTGACTTCTTTCGTTTGGTAGGGCGACGAAAGGCTACTTCAATCTAGGAAACAGCCGGAAACTCGAGAGGGTCGCCTTTTGAAGCGTTCGTCGGTAACCAAAGCGTCACTCCTTCCTTAGCACAAGCGCTAAGCGATAATAATTCCTTTTGATTATGTCGTGACGCTGGCTGAATCCAATCCATAAACCCGGATACGAAACAAAGTTTGTTCCCTTTCGTCAAGTAGGTAAAGTAGG
>NW_028290476.1:127500-175000 GCF_965113065.1 Corylus avellana
GATTGAAAGTAGCAAGCCACTCCACTACTGGTACAGAGGCCAGAAGGTTGCTTCCTCTATATGTTCAGGCAAAGAACATCTAGAAGCTAGCTTTTGTCTTGTAAGCAACCATGCCTATATAATAATAATAGAATTTTGCTTACCAAAGTGGTCTTACTAAAAGTAAATAAGCAACCAGTTCCGTTCCAAGTGCTTTACTAATACTAATAAAGCTTTTCACTATTCCTTTCCAGAGAAGGTGGCTCATCCAGCCCAGCGGATCCATTGTTTATGCGGCAGTGCGATGCAGCTGAAAAACGTAAGCCCCTTTTTATTAGGTTGGTATAGGTTGGGGAAAACTCCAAAACTAGGGTTCCAAAAAGCTTACCTTATATTTAATACTTATATTTAATATAAGTTTTAGAAAGGGGCACCCCTACTATACCCCTAAACTACAAGCTAGCGCGCAACGGCTTTTCAGCCGTTGTTGCTTGCTGCTTGCAGGCTCGAAAATCTCTCTTTCGCCTCTCCTCCCTGTCTCCATTCTGATTGATTCGCTTCTTCCTTCGCGCAAGCGCTTGGTTCGCCCCTTGTTGTGTTGCATTTTGTGATCCTCCGCTTCAGTCTGCGTTTTTCGGATAGCCGGGATCCGACGTTGATTTCCGATTAAAATGTCAGCTCCAGGTTTTGGGCGGCCCATCAGGTTAGTTCAGCTATCACTGCTGGAAGCCCCTGCGGTTGTTCGGCTGCGTACTCCCCGTCCGCGTATCTCACACTCCCAAAGCATCTTTTTTATTTCATATTTGATTTTCCTTTCCTGCATTTTTCTTTCTATCTATAGGTCGGCTTCGTGCAGATAGATGTTTGCTGGGGGAGATTGGTGCTCCTGAGGTATGCCCTTCCGGTGGGTTGTTATCTTCTCTGTCTTTTTCATCCAGTGCCCGCACTGCGTCAGCAAATCTTCGTCTTCGATTTCTCTTCGCAACGCAATAAAGAAGTCTAGCAGTTTATCTCGGCATCTGTCTTTTAAGTCATTGATCTCATATCTATAAGCAAGGGGGTCTGCGTTCACTATTAAGCCTACGCCCGTCCATTCCTTTCAAGCTTGATCCCGCCCAGCAATCAAACTATTTTTATAAGTAAAGAGCAAGAAAACGGATGCGCGTTCTATTCGGTCGGAACCCGGTTCGAGAACCTTCTCTCATAGATTCCCTTCACCAAGTCATCGCCAGCAATCAGCTCTTATCCCTTGGTGTCAAAGGGCGAGTTCCTTTCTTGTCTTGCCCAAAAACTTTCTTTATTCTCATTGGAGAAAGACTCTCCCGCGGCAAGGTTTTACACATAGGGCTAGCTGCTTTCTTTATCTCGCTTGCCGTTAGTCCGTCTAGCGCCTTTCGGTTGGGGTCCGCCCCGGGGGTTAGACCGCTTGGATTATATTTTATAGTCTCGAAGGCAGTCAACGTGTCAGCCATTCTTCTCCCATTAGACTTGTAAATCCTTTGCTCTTTTTCCTTCTCTCTTCCAGTTCTCTCCCTCTACTTTACTTGACAGGGGCGGAGAATACCACTCTATCTATAACAAGAATAAAGTAGCAATTCAGTTTCAAATGGTTTGAGCTTGGAAGCAACCTACTATCTATCGATAGGCGAGAACAGACTGCTATTGGCTGCTTTGCCTATCTATTCTATTATGACTGGCTTGGAGACATCAGAGGAAGACCATCATCTCTATCCGGGTACGATCATAGCTTCATTCATTCGTTGAACCTTGGGGATAACCATTAGCATTGAGGTCAATCACCACACCGCCTCTATCATACATACGACATTACATGACGCGAGAGTGCACGGTCAACACACACCTAAAGCGCCTACGTTCCGCTTGCAGCCAATACAACCACAACCTAACTTGCACGAGATTCAACAACCGAAACTACAGGTAGTCCCGAGGGGGCGGCATCCTCCTATAATAGTTAGCAGTACTGAACAAGCGAGTCATCGGTCCGGGGAAAGAAAAGGACCGCCTTTGAAAAAAAAAAGTAACTCGCTTAACTCGCTAGGCCTTCGGAACAAAGGTGATTCTGTTCATGCTTCAGACGATCTGGCTAATTATATACTCTTCTTCTATTAGAAAGGCGAACCTATAGGCCTGTTTTAGCGCGTTTCCAAAGGTAAGCGGTTAGGTTGACTTTGGAAACGCTACTAAGGACCGGGTGAAGAATGAAAAACGTCCGCTAACGCCCACGGGATAAGATCTTTTTTAGATCAGCAACGAATGTCTTGTATCTATGAAGAAAGATTTCTCCCCGGGTTCAGACCCTGAATGCCATACCTTGCTGAAGGCGATTCACGAGAGAATCGCGCATAGTTCCGTTTGACCGAGATGTGAATGCCCGTGATCTGCTCGGTATAGTGATGGATTTCATGGCCGACGTCTAACCGGCACGAATACGCCGACATGAAACGAGTTCCCCGCGGAGCATTTTGTCTTTCGTCCTCGGACGTTCGGACGTTTTGTTCGATTCCGGCACTTGCGTTCTCATGCCCGGAACCCTCGCGATTGATTTGGAGAAAGAGCGAAAGCGAGAAAGATGGATTGTTATCCATCGGAAATCGATAGGAATTCCCCGGGGATTGCCTTCTAATAGATGTTCTGTCTTTCATTATTAACATCCAATCCCATGCTAATAAGAAAAACGAGCGATTGCTAGTCAGCTTTCATTTTATTCAATATAATGGTAGGGGCTGAGGCTCTGAAGGCTTTCCAACTTGCTTCAATTAGGGAATAGCGCAGATGGATCAATCACGCGGTTCTGCAGCGTCCTCCAACTTGCTGTCCGCTCCCCTTCACTTTCTTTGCTGGACGGGAAGATGCGAATCGTGAAGGCCTTCCCACCACGCGAAGTTCCAAACCTCGCCGGAGAGAGAGAAGCGAATTGAAAACCGGCCTCAAATCCCTTCGCAATCGAAGGTGAAAGCGGGAAAAAGACGACGAAACCCTTTTTTCTTTCTTTGTCAGCCGACTTGAAAGGTGCTCTCAGTGTACCGCCATACGAACCCAAACATTAGACCAATTGTGGCTGGCCCAACAGTTTCCAGAATGCCGTTGTCATGATGTTGATCCGGCTTCTGCGACTACGGCATCCGCGTAGCTCCGAATACGCGCATTGGAGCTCTTCGCTCGATGTCCCGGGTCGCTCTGTTGTAAACCGCTGTTTCGTCGGGCGGTGGCTTATTTCTAACACCCCCCTTACTAGATCAAACAAATAAAGCTCCATTGAATGAATCAACTTCTCCCTCCCGAACAAGGGTCAATGGTTCGGGGAAAAGCCTATCTCAGTGATGTTCAAAAACGGGAAAAGCGTCGTTCGAAAACTCGCGTTAGCTCGTTTTGGACCACCTTCCGCTTTTGAACCAGTTCTCGACCCCGAGCGTAGCGACCCAAAGAAAGGCGCACTGGCAGCTCGTAGTCGCGGCAAACGCACTTTGATTGTTCAATCATTACATTAATAGGGGCCTTCCAGGAATTGACCAAGCAGGAACCGGAGATCAAAGTTCCATTGATTCATCTATCTCAAATAGGGAAAAAACTGAATCAAGAAGAGGTCAGCTGAGCTCGAAAGGGGTAGCCGGTCGTCGGCTAGGAGCTCTGGCCGACAACGAAGCTAAAGCTTCACACTGGTCCACTCGCAACTTACACGGCTAAGTTCCAACTCTATGTTGATAAGAAAAAAGAAAATCCCCTAAGAAGAAGACTTTCAACTATTCCAACAGAAAGGGGCAATTCAAATGCTCCATAGATAACCCCCTCTGTCTCGTTCCCGTCCAACTCACCGGGAGATCGAAGAGCGGTTTGCGCTTCGCGCCCCAACCCCCTTAACTAATAGATGCTTAGATACCCGCAACTGAATCTGTAAGCGGCGCAGGGCAGGATGGACGAGAAAAGCGGCGAGAAGAAGACAAACAGAGGGAGGAAGGGGGACCTTTTTCTATTGCCTCCCCTTTCTACTTCTAGACTGGTTCGTCTGCGGGACAGCGAGCCAAGATCCGATTCGTCAATCGACGAATCCATGCCACGTAACCTGGCAAAGGAGAAAGAGACGATGGCAACGCACCTCATACAAGAGGGAGGGGGTCCGAACAGCCTTGTACGTACGCCGCCCACGCGAAGAAGTTCTTCTCTAATTCCAAAAAGTCAAGCCACCATTCTTCAGTGATGAGCTCTAGCGAACAAATCTTATGTGTTTTTCCCAGAGATAAATGTCTTTCCACTAGAACAAGTCCGCTGCGAGCCGAGCGAACTACATTACTCAACCGAGCCGAGGCACTATTCACCAAGTGGAACTTGTTACTATCTTTACTAAGCCAACCGCCCCTTCTCCTATACCTGGCTGCTTCTTGCTCACCAAAGCGTACTTCGTTTCCCGGGACGAGCGGCTCCTTCTTTCTTCCTTCTAATTTATTTGTAAGAAAGCGGTTTTTCCCTCAGGCTCTTCCCTGACCTTATATGGAAAAAGAAATGCTTAAGGAAAAGGCGCCCTCGAAGCTGACGCGTCAGTCCTCTCTTATTGTTGAACCGGCGTAAGGAGGTTCAGTCAAGTATAGTATAGTGCGGCTTATGGTTCTAGTAGCACAAAATTTAGAAACTATACTATGCTAGTTCACTCTAGAAGACCTAGTCTGACTATAGTTAGTAGTAGTATAGATTAGTTAGATTCCTAGAACAGAAGAAGAGCCTTTACTTTATATTAATATTATATTAGTAAAGCGTTAGCACCCCTATAGAGTAAGGCTCTCTTCTGGATAGCTGCGAAGCCTTCAATGTTGGTATGGAGACTTTGTTTGCTTCTCTTCGCTGAACAACCCCCCAGTTGCAACACTTAACTATGCTAATAAGGGCGAACTCCACCTATTTTTGAGCTATTGAATTAGGCGATCCGAAAATGAATCTCTTTCTCACTCCCCTCTATCAGAAAAGGAGGCTTGGCTCTGAAATGGTGGTAAGGCAAGCTGTATGTATCTAGGTAGAAGTAGACCTCGAGCTCTGGGGCTTTAAGGGATAGGGCAGGTTTGGAACCCTAACCCAGACCGGGAAGGGAACTATATCCTTAACCCGGGTCAGACTATCACACACGAGACTCGCCTGGGCTCTCATCGAGACCAACTCACTTCTCTCTCCTTAACGTCTGGTACCATTGCCCCGCCACCCCACTTGTCATGCTGTCTTCTTGTGGCCGGGTCGGGTCATTCTTCACTCCTGTTACAAGGGAGACCTCTCTTCGCATACCGACCCCCCAGTTAGTTCCACTTCTGGGGCGAAGCTGAGCACTCGGGGCATAAGGGCCTGCGGTGATTATTAACAAGCTTTTCCAGCCCATATCTTCCCACCTCCGGTCACATGAGCTTTCGAGAGCCCGGTCCGGATCTAAACGATTTTTTATGTATGTCTCATGTCTTTCAGCTCAGCGGGATCCAGAGAAAGACAGACCTACCTACCAGTTCTAAGTGGCAAGATCAATCAAACAAAATAGGCTCAAGAGAAAGTTTTCTTCTTCTTATATATCCCATTGTATACATCGTAATATAACCCTTTTTTCAAATCAGAAAGTACCCTCTCTATTCTTAGGTAGGCCTGCACGTTTTATTTTAGGTTATCCGGAAGGAATGGAATGACTAATGTGATGTGAAACCTCCACAAAGAAAAAACTCCTTGGACTTCCTTATCCGTATGGCCGGCCAATCCGTGACAACCCCACAACAAAGAGTGAAATGCCAAGCCCCTTCTCTATTAAAGCAACAAGCATGCGCTCAAAATACCTCCTAAACCCCAACCCACCTTGTTTGTGTACTGGAACAGCTACCACTTCCTTAGAACAGCACTAACTTACCGCTCTCTACTATAAGAAAATCCAAGAAAGAGAATAGCTCCATAATAAAAAACTGCCATTAATTACACACACGCAAGTAGTGGCTCGGCTAGAGGAAGAAGCCGGAGCCTATGCACTACCGAAGAATGGACCTGATAGAATCAATCGATTGCATAAGATATGCCAAAACCACTTACTGGTCTTTCCGAACAGCATAAAGAAAAAAAAAAGAAGTCAAGTAGACTCGGAAAGAAAAGAGATAGTGAAACCCTCTCCCACCTTTTCTATCTATCCTTAGAAGTAGGGCGAGTGTCCTACTTAATTCAATGATTAGAATAATGGAGAAGGGAGAGGTCTTCAAAAAAACCTATACTCCCGCTTCCCTTTATTTGAGATTTCCAAAAGGTATTATGATCGCTTAGCGCTTGTGCTAAGGTGAGATTTCGCAACAAAATTGGGTGGGCCCCATAATAAGAGTGAGCGCTCACTCTTATTATTATGGGGAGAACCGCATCTATTCAAAGGAAATGTTTCGGCCTGCAGGAGAGGCATCTGACTTTCTTACTTTCTTTCCTACTGACTGAATCACTTGAATCAGTTGAAGGAGGTTTCTACAGGAAGAGTTGCGACTCAGCGTTGGGGCGGGCGGGGGTTCATGACAAGTGGGCATGAACTGTAACCAAACAAACAAAAGTAAGCCAACCACGAATTCCTGAACCATAAAGGGAACCACCCTGTAAAGTAAAGAGCCTCACCTAAAGGACCAGACCCGGAGCTGAGAACAAGATCGAAAGCGCAACTTCTCATTCGAAGCATGAAAGTGGTCAGGTCACTTAGAGCCGGAAGAGATAGGAGTGGCCTTATAGAGGGTTGGGGGTTGCTCTAAATCTGTCAAATACGAGCCCTTCTTTCTATATTCAATCTACGGCCTACCTCGATACACCTGTGTCACAACGGCTGATCTTTTGAGTGAGGGAAGCTGGAGCATTGGTCAAGAGAGAGAAAGAAGAGGAACTATAGATCAAGAAAGTCACATTAGCTACACCAGACCAGACACACCTTTTTTTGTTATCCTATTTTTTTACTGACCGGATCGGTCACCCCTCACCCCCCTATCACAACAAGGCAGAGCTAACCCTTAATTCTACTGCTCTCTAAAAGGCCTGCCTATTCTATTAGTAAAGCTTGGAGAACATAGTACTAGGACTTACTAGATGAAAGACCGTGATTGGTGAAGGGCTTAAAAGCGCCTTAGGTAGCTGCTATCTATCGGATCTTTTCTAAGAGGTTAGGTGGTTGAGTCGAAGCGGAGAAGGAGACTAAGTCATCGGTCGTGCCGGGATTGATTTCCTACTTCCAGCTGAATGAGGGCCACACAGCCGTCAACCCTGCTTGAAGTGCTTTCTAGATCCAATCTCCTGGTCTTTCGTTCGCTATTCGAATGTCTGGACCAGGAGAAATGTACGAAAGGTGGTCTCGTCCTTTCCTTTCCAACTAGTAGCTAGTAGCTCCGTCGTTGATCTCTCCTCTTCCTGGCCGGCTGTGACTCGTATGTCCAGACAACGACTATCGATTCCTAACGAACCCATAGATTCTTCTACCATTCGACCAGATCTTCTAGATTGTCTTATAATTATCCGGCCTCGAGCTACTTTACTAATAAAGGAAAAGCCCTATATATTCTATTAGTAAAGCCTAAATGTCCTTATTGAAAACTAAAGCGCTAACGAGCAAGAAAACGTAAGCCCTTGTATAGGTTGGAGCTATGAAGCTTACCTTACTCATTACTTCAATTGAGATAATAAATGAGATAATAAAAAATCATTTCATCTTTTTAGTTGGAACTTTAGGCGGTTCCCGAAAAAAGATAGCGAAAAAGATTATTCCTAAAGTCGAGACTAAGAGGAATGTATAAACCAATGCTTCCATAGATTCGATTGCGGTTTACAATTATAGCTTCCATACCTGTTTATTTTGGATCGTCTCCCGGATAACTAAAGAGAAATAGTCAAAGAAAAGGCAGCAATTCAAATCAAGATTTATCCGATACCCTATTTATGTTAAATTATGTTAAATCACAAAGATAAAGGTGAGAAGTAAGAAATCAATCTTGTATCAGACTGCTTGTCTTTTTGTAGTCGGATCCCCAAGTTTTTGGAATGCTCCAAATTCTACTTGAGCATCCAAATCCGGGTCAATACCGGCAAAAACATCTCTGAACAAGGTTCTAGCACCATGCCAAATGTGTCCGAAGAAGAAGAGCAGAGCAAACGAAGCATGTCCAAAAGTAAACCAACCCCTTGGACTGCTACGAAAAACACCATCGGATTTCAAAGTAGCGCGATCTAATTCAAAAATTTCTCCCAATTGAGCACGTCTAGCATCTTTTTTCACAGTAGCAGGATCACTATAACTGACTCCATTCAGTTCGCCGCCATAGAACTCCACAGTTACACCTACTTGTTCGACACTATACTTCGATTCTGCCCTTCTAAAAGGAACATCGGCTCTAACAATTCCATCTCCGTCTACCAAAACAACCGGAAATGTTTCAAAAAAAGTAGGCATACGACGTACAAAAAGTTCACGCCCTTCTTTATCTCTAAAGATAGGGTGTCCTAACCAACCAACAGCTATTCCATCCCCGTTGTCCATTGAGCCCGCTCTGAATAATCCCCCCTTTGCCGGATTATTGCCGATGTAATCATAAAAAGCTAATTTTTCAGGAATTTTAGACCAAGCTTCTGATAAACTTTGATTTTCGGCTAGCCCAGCACCAACTCTTCGATATATTTCTTGCTGGAAGTATCCCTGATCCCATTGATAACGAGTGGGACCAAATAATTCAATCGGGGTAGTTGCTGAACCATACCACATAGTTCCAGCAACAACAAAAGCGGCAAAAAAAACAGCAGCGATACTACTGGAAAGGACGGTTTCAATATTTCCCATACGTAATCCTTTGTATAGACGTTGGGGCGGACGGACACTAAGATGGAATAGACCTGCTAATATGCCCAATGTCCCTGCTGCAATATGATGAGAGGCTATTCCTCCCGGAACAAAAGGATCAAAACCTTCCACACCCCACGCTGGATTTACAGATTGTACCCTTCCGGTTAGTCCATAAGGATCGGACACCCATATTCCAGGACCATACAACCCCGTTACATGAAATGCGCCAAACCCAAAACAAGCCAGTCCTGAAAGAAATAAATGAATTCCAAAAATCTTAGGTAAATCCAAAGAAGGTTTTCCCGTGCGTTCATCACAAAATATTTCTAGATCCCAATACACCCAATGCCAAATAGCTGCCAAAAAGCACAAGCCAGAAAACACAATATGTGCACCGGCCACACCTTCGTAACTCCAAATACCCTGATTCTGAAAAGTCTTGGCCAAGCCGATCCAAGAGTGCACAGCACTTAGACCGTAGTATAGTCAAAAGACTTTGATTTAAAGCAAACCCCCATTCAATCGACTCAGGATTCAACTGCCCTACCCTTCTTTACTGCCTTAGGCTCGGTTGCTCTCGCTTAAGGAACTGGTTCCACCCTAGCCAAGGAAGTACCCCTATAAGGCCCAATGATCATGAACTGCGCAACCGTGGCCACCAAATCGATAATCTAATATGGATGGAGGGGACCAGGGGTTTAACCATGAAGAAGATTATTACAAAGAATTTGATAGCAAGAAGCGAAGCTAAAGGCCTCCTAAAGAAAGAGTAACGGAACTATAAAAGTAATAGTGAATATTTGAGTTGGTACTTTGGTCCCTCTCCCTCAATACTAAGGACCCGCTTTTCTCTTTCCAAAGGAGGGGTTCGAGAATGCCCAACCGGCGACTGGAGGCTGCATAGAGTTCTTCGGAGAATGGTGCACATTTAAGAGCCAGCCAAGATGTATTGATAGAAGAGACTGATTCCACTTTCTGAACTCGTAGGAAAATGCATATCGTTGGGGAAAGAGATCCAGTTTCATTGGGAAAGCGGAAAGTAGGAAGTGTGAAGATGGGAGATACAGACCTAGAGCAAGAGCAAGGCCAAGACATAGATCTCGATCTAGATTGAAGCCCAGAGATGGGCCCTGCTGGGGTCGAGGCCAAGAACGAGACCGAAGGCGCAGATCCTTAGTAAGATCGGGATCCTGATAGAGATCTGTGACGAGCCATCCGGGCGACGGACGAACTGCATCAAATAAAGTCGGATTTGTCGGATAAAGACAGAAATTCAAATACTCAAGCATGCTCGTGCTGGGGAAGGGGAAGCACTCCGGCACCTGTTCCTTAATTCAAATACTCAAGTCGATTCGGAAAGGGGCCCCTGTTGAAAGCAATAAAGGGGGTGCCTTAGCGTGCCCTTTCTCTAATCCTAGGTAAAGCGATTCGTGCACTCATCCGCCCCACAAGGAGATAGTCCTGGTCGATTGGTTGGGATAGCAGACTTAATAGTTGGAAAAGTCCTATATAAAGTAAAGTAGTCAACTGCTTGGTCGAAGGGGTACGAGCTCAAGGTGAAGTACCAAATACAAAAAGAAGGGCTTTAGCACTTTCTGACTTCTTTGGATGACTCAAAAATATAGGAATGGTGGTATTGTGTCGTCTGGACTCCTTCCCCCTTTTCTAAAGTGGGGCTCTTCTTCCGTTTAGCGATTCCAAAACAGAAGCGGTAACTGTTTTTTCATACCTGACTCATAGAATATGGCGGGGAAGCCGGCCCCAAAAGCAAAAGAAGAGAGCTCAAGCTACGGGTTCAAGCTAACGGGAAGTCGGTGGGAAAGAACTTCTCTTTCAATAAGAAGAGGGTCATAAGTCTACTAAAGCAGGTGCCTGAACTGGAGCTGAAGCGTAAGCCACTTAAGAGGTCGAGGACGAGATCTACTTCGATTGTTGAGTCGGGCAGACAAGCGGGTGAAGATGTATATAAAAAGGAAAGGAGTCGAAACCAGATGGCACGACGCCTACTTCAAAGTCTTAAGAAGATCAGAACCTCTCCTATTCAAACATTTCATGTATTGACTGATCAACCTAAGCAAGCTTCCCTTCGGTTCCCTTCGTTCGCTTGGAGTCACCTTCCCGGCTTGGCTCTGATTGAGGGATTCTTCTTGCCAGAGGGGATAGATCTTTTGGACGCTGCGGGAACCACTTAAAGGGTTTCCACTTCCTACTCTTGAGTTTCTATCTCGATTCCAGGCTTTCGGCTTCGTTCTTCTCCTTATGAACTTGATCACTTGTGCCCGTGACATATAGGGGCCTATCGAACTATCTTTTTACTGGGACATAGGTTTTGGAACTGACCAACTTCCCGACTCGGCAACTCCCTTTAATTAAATGAGGCATCCTTAATATACTTCTGTACTTCTGAGGCTGCCATATCTGCTACCAGTGTGGAGGTGAAAGCGGACTACGGATGGGCGAACCTACGGACGTAATGCCTTAGTTAAATGTTAAATAAAGAAGAGTAAGTAAATCAAGGCCTAGAAAGCTGGAAAGCTGCTTGTGTGGGAGGGAACCGAAGGAAGCTTGCTGGAGATGGACCGAAAGTTGCTAGCTATGGATCGGGATGGGGGATGCACGGTATCGAGGAAATCTTTCTAGTTTCTGTTGAATCAAATAGTGAAAGTCTGAATACGAATTACGTTGAGTAAGAGACAATCGTTCTTTTGTAGCAGAGGGACTAGAATGATCAGGGGGCGAGGTGTGAACTACAGATCATAAACCAGATAATCGACCGGGATTACCATGCTAGTAGCGCTTATCAAGTTGAGCGATAGGGTTGATTGATGTGAAAGAGAGGGGCCCAGATCCGCCCTTACCTGTTCTCTACCCGGACCTAATCCAAGCACTGAATCGATCAAGTTGGTTTCCGAGCGGGTTCCGCTTTCATAACTAATAAGGCGTAAAAGAAAGGTCTTTTCTTGAAAGGTATATTCAAAGAAACTTAGCTTACCAAGAGTTCCGGAACTAGAGAGATAAGAGATAGGATTTGTTCTCCATACGAGGGAAATTTTCGTCTATCTGATCTCCGAGGGTTAGGATCAAGGGTCATTCCCATCCTGCCAAGCTGAGGCTGCCAGCACATTGTATCTAACCACACTGTGGCAAATCGATACAAGTAGCTAAACAGCTTGCTATACCATACAAAGGCATCTCCGGCCGAACGGTTAGGCAAGACTACGGCGCCTTGGTAAACATCCCGTTTACCAAACAAGACGTCGAGAGTTTCACTTAACCATTCCCCTCCTGCAGCCAAAGTGATAGCGGCTGTAGCATCCACCGGTAATGTGTGGAAGAGCTTCTAGCGAAAGGTTTTGTTCGACATAGTCCCTAACGTGATACGTCTTCGCCATGTGCTATTACTACTCTTGCTTGTAAAGGCCTCTAAATGAGTGTATAAGGCATGCTTATCGGATGAGAGTGGTCTCGCTAACGTAGATGGTTTCGATTAGTATTCACCTCACCACGCGCTGTTAAGAAGACTTGGTGCTTGTAGCTAGTGATGCTGGTGACGCTAGGGATACCTGGGATGCTAGCGCTGCAAGATAACTCAATTCCTCTAACTGAAATACTAGACATGCATCGTCGCCTAACATATCGTCTTTTCTAATCTAAAGCCTCATTCATATCTATGAAAGTTCAGAACGAGTCCGCCGCTAGAAAGGAGATGGAACAACTCCAGATTAACAAGCTGCGCCTTACTAAAATAAAACAAGGATGTAATCTTAATCGGAAGCTCCTTGAACCCACTTTCTTTCTTTTATTTGAAATGAAATGAAGCGCGCTATAGCACCTCTTCTCACTAACTTCTCTCGTCTCCTTCCAGTTGCTTATCGGTCAGCCTGCTTCTGACTCGTCTCGCTGTAAAGCGCTAGGCTTTACGAAACATACTTAGTTTGAGTTGCTTCATTTTTCATCAGTCGACTTGCTTATAGTTACACTAGTCCTCGCCAAACGTCCGAGCCGTAAAGGAAAACCTTACCTACTCGTTCTTCTTTCATTTCAATTTCAAGTAAGTAAGGGAATGGTGAGCTTCAAAAAGCACAAGACCTTTTTTTTTATGATTAAGCCATTCCTTCATTTAATTGATTACATTACAACGAAAGACAATCTCAAAAAGTCGTCCCTTACCTTTCCGGACATTCTTAACATAACATACAATTTGTCAATTCAAGATCAAGGATCAACCAGTTAAAAAAGAGAAAGAGATTTTTCTTCTCCTGCTCGCTGCTCGTTACATATGTGCTCCCCTTTTAGACTCGCTCCTGCGTCGTTTTATTGACTCGTTCCAGGTATGTAACTCGCTCCCCTACTGAAGGAACTAGAGTTATGCCTTGGCCTTGCTTGGAAAGTTAGACCTTCATGAATCCCGGCTTCTAGGGCCCATTGAAGGCCACACAGGAGAAGGCATCTCTCGGGCTGGGTTCCTGGGGACCTAACCTTGTTTTGAATTCCTCCTTTAGTTAACTGAGTTCAGAGTTCCTGCCCCTTCTGGCAGTTATCGGAATTAATGAGTTGCTTCTTTCCTGAGTTAGAGTAATGAAGAGATGAGTTCTAGGGATTTCTTTCACTTATGAGTTAAGGCAGTTCTTGCAGCTACTTTCTTCCTCTCTACTTGACTTTATTTAGTATTTCGCTCGCTCCGTAAACTACGCTCTTACCCGTTGGTCGAGCCATTTCATCCCTGGGACTGGGCTGCTCTGGACTTCTTTTTTCCCTTGTTATAGCAGTTACTTAGTCCTTTCTTGCTTGAGTTCGTGAATTCCCTCCGTCCATTAGCGGGGCGTAGTTTCTTCTATCACATAAGAAATTTCTTCTGCCCTGTTCTAAAGTGCTTTTTACCGGGGCCTGCTTCTGTTGCTATTTGTTTTCCTTTGTTGTGTGCAGTTTCTGAAGCTTTCTTTGGGTTAACCTTAGGGTACCAAAAAAGCATTTTTCTCCCTCACGAAGTGGACCAGCCCAAAAGAGAAGATGCCCAGGATCATACATATGATAGAGAAGGGCCAGGGGAAAAGGGTGCTTAGTAGAACCTTGATGAAACTGTCAATATTGTCGTTCGTTTCTTTCGCTTGTTTATTACGCTCTAGTGCTCGCTCCAAGTATTTACCTTCTTGGTCGTTGTCGTTTAGTAAAGCATGGGCCTTAGATTAGGATTCTTAGCTGTTCACACGAATTGCTCTCAAGGTTGGAGGCAGGGATACGGGCTGCTAGAAGGGACCTCCCACACAAGGAATAGAGAATAGAGAAGAGGAATCCCCTATGGAGAAAACGGATGCTATTTCAGCTGTTGGTGCCATTGATTCAGTTGACTTTGGGAAGAGGTCTCCTATATATAGGGAAAGACTTATTTTAGCGGACATGGCTTCTACGTAGTTTCCCTTGCAGGGGAATAGGAATCAACTCTTTCATCAACTAGAACTCCGAGTGAAGGCAACTCAATAAGTAGAGTCTCTATCGCCCTTGGGCTTGGGCTAGGAACCAGAGAACGGAGAAGATCTAAAAGAATTAGCTCGGGTTCAAAATGAAAAAAGAAGAGACTGTTCATTTGACCTTACACTCTTGATGGTTGAAAGTTCACAAGACATGTGAACATGACTTATCTTATAGAAATGCGCGGATTTGGTAGGTCTTCCGTGAATGAAGTAAAAGATAAGTCGCCTCTCCCGCAGCAGTTAGCTCTTTTCCCGGAGCTGAGGGTATGAAAGAATTTCAAGTTGCCGCTCTTGGTGCTTTGGCATTTGCAATAGGAAGTTGATTAGGGGCATGCCTTAAGGAAACGAGTCACTCTCGCGGGTATCTCAGATAGAGATGTTGCCTCTGTCGCTGCATAAACATAAAGAAGAGTTAGATTTATAGTCAATCCACCTGCTCCGGGTCACGCACGAAGGGTAGAACAAAGGAAGCTAAAGGCTTTCCTCTCACTACTCTTTCCACGGTAAAGTCAGCATCTTCTTACCCCGAGCAGCAAGGATTTCTTCCTCTGCGTCCGCAGAATTGACTCTTTTGGAGTAAGATTCGGAGACGATAAGCTCAATCCGGCTCCAAGGAAAGAGTAATCTTATCTTGACTACGCCCTAGAAGCCAGAACTCTTAACGACGCAAGGAATAGCAATCTTTCTTACCCAATTTTATAGACTTGCCTTGTGAGATGGGAAAGCTAAATAGAGTGGCCAGGCCAATCAGTTAAATGAAAATGCCACATTACTTTTCACACTTTCTTCGATTATCTTTCCTCGGTCAAGCTCGGGGGAAGTTGAATCTAGCTCTACGGAGGTCTTTGCTTTTCACGACTGTTGCTGATTTTTTTCGTTTAAAAAGAATGATTGTTTAGTTTAATCAGCGAGGAGATTGATTCAAGAGACCGTCTTCTCGTCTTCATCTGCACCTGACACCAGGAGCTTCGTCAAGAACAGTAATAGCAGTAAAGCAGTCAATCCAGTAGGCACTAATAAGAGCGGCTACTTAACAGCTGATTCCATTGAGAACATCACAGCTGATACGACAAGACCGCTTATTCACTCACCAACAACAGCCCCTTCTCTAGCAGCTTGCATTCGATGCCATATTCCTTATTAGATGTTGTATATTTCACTTGTACTATCTCTTGTTTATCTTTAAGGACATTGACCTTATAGTCTCGAAAGGAGGGAGATGGTGTAGCTATTAAACCATCTCTAGAAGCCCAATCCCCGTAAAGAAAAACTGTATATAGGGTTTATAAAATAGGGGGGTATTACAAGAGGTATAAAAATATATTGTTGGTAAAGAGAGTTTCCGGGTTAACTCCTAAAGGGTTCTTTTTTATAAGGGCATTGAAGGTTAGAGTTCCATACTTCAGAAATGTCCTCGCTCTAGCTCGGATAATTCTCCCTGAGATATTGGTTTTTATGTCGATTTATCAAGATTGGGTTTGTGGTAAAGTTAGAAAGGAAAGGAGCGGTTAGAAGAGCGGACTATTCCCCGCTGCTTTTATATGTATGGTATATAGGTAGGGGGTTCGTAGTTGTTCCCATTGCTTCGGAGTGTCCATTCGGGCCATGTCCAGGATCAAGGAGGATTGGCAAAGTAAGTGTATAATACGGTTGAGCACAGCTCTCTCCTCGCCGATTGGTTGACTTCGAGCTGGTTCAGTTCGTACAGCTCGGAACGCCGTCTACGTCTCTGATTAGGCGTATCGATCTCAGCAACCTTTCCCACATCTTTTGATATTAATACATTTATTATAGAGAGGGGGCCTGTGCTTCGCTATTCGCCCCGGCAGTTCGATCGAGATCTCTTAATCAGGTTTGAGGATCCCCGGTTCTAACTCAATAGTGGGGTTGGTATCCATATCTAGGAATAAGTACCGCAGGAATTAGTTCTTTACTAGCCAGGGGCTTGGAACGAAGGGTAAAGTCCAGAAGACCCGCCTTGTCGGATCGTTTGAACCCGGGGAGATCTCAATCAAATAAAGGATTTCAGAGCTAGCTTAAATAATATAAAAAAGGCCGGTTCTCTCTTTTATGCATTGACCTTTCTCTCGCGATCGGAACGGTCGATCGCCTATCTATAGTAGGGCGTTCCCGCAACCGGAAGAGAGCTAAAAAGTACTAAACCTTTAGATTAGAGTAGAGCTCGGCCGACATCTAGTTCTAGCCATATCGAGAGCCAATCTTTTTCATTCATTCTCGGACCAAACCCAGTTAGTAGGGTTCCTTGTCTTCCTTCGGACTAAAGCCCGCTTTCAATTATCTAGTTTATAGATAGGGGGCACCCGAGCAAGAAAAACCCATTTTTGAACCGGGGAGGAGGTCGAGTTCTCTCTTATCTTATATACATAGTCACAACATTCACTGAAGATGTTGCTTTCAAGGTCGAGGACAGAACGCCGGAAGGGGAGCGGTTCCACACGTTCCACTATTTGCTGCGGCACACCTTGTTCAAGCTTCACAAATCATGCTCTCTGCAACCAATCAATATCTGAGTTAGGCCGGGGTGGGAAGGATAGTTTCATTTGTACATAGTGAGTCTCACGCACGATCTCCGGGGAATGTACACGGTCGAGCGATCCAATATGGAAATGCCAAGAAGGTGGCTTGGGAAGGTGGAACATATCGTTTGTTCATCGTGAAGGCCTACTACGTAAGGTCCATAAAAGAAAAAGATTTTGCACCTCAAAGTAGAGATTCGTGGTTAAGGTTTCGGACGACACGTACAGAAGAGATAGTTCCTCTTGCTCGTAAGAATTGGTTTCGTAATAGGTAGACCTTTTGCTTGCCCCGGCCGGCTTCTCCTTGATGGAGAGATGGCTTGCTTTATGGGCTTGGGTATGGAGAGGCGATGGAAGCTTTTAGGCCGGTTTCGAAGCATTCTTCAATAAGGCCAAGGCTTCTCTTATCAAGCTTGGCACGGGCTATCCGTAAGGGAATGGGCTAGAACCCTCCTCTACTCACAGCGAGCACGGATTAGTTCATCTTGACTTTGATTAGTCTTAGTTCATCTGTCCGCTGAAGGAACTGTTCGAGTGTTGAAAGCTGAAGGAAGCGAAGCAACCGAAGTAGGAAAGAGATTAGTCAAGTAGATTAAGAAAGATCAGAAGGCTTGATAGGAAGGCTTTTAGGAGGAAGTGATCAAGTAGTCCAGTCCGGGGAGACTATAGCTCAGTCGAAGTTCTAATATCACTCAAGGTTGTGAGCAAAGAAAGTTATTTTAGAACTATAGTTGCCAGGAAAGTATCCATATCTTGAATAGGAGTCAGTGTGCAAGGGAAGTCAAGGAAAGTCAACGTTGTGAGCCAGTCAAGTAAGCAAGTATCCGTCCCTGCTGTTGCTGTCCAAGGCTTTTGAATCAGTCTCCGCTCGTAGGCCTGCGAAAGATCTCATAAATAACATATTCTCATAAATCACTTATATAGATAGAAAGTTGGAAGTCGCTTTTCAGACTAGAGACTAGAAGAAAGAGAGTGGGTTTGATGGCTTCTATCCTCCCGGTATTCCCACAACAGCGGATCAAACCTCAGGTATTCCCGGTGGAGTGCCTTCATCCTTTGTGATTCTAGAAGATTCACTTGCGAAAGATGAAGTAGGGGGAGGAAGGCTTTCTCTTTCTGTCCACGCGGGCAAGCAAGTAGGAGTAGGAGTCCCAATGTTGATGGTTTCCGTAGAGAGCATAAATAGGATAGCCCGTAGCTCACTGAAGGAAGTGTGAAAGTAAGCAAGCAAAGTCTCAACCCGAAATCAATAGCCCGCAAGAAATAGAAAGGAGAAAGCCCATCTCTTTCCAGTAGTATGTAGCTTGACTTCCTTGAACTTCTATGGAGGGCTTAGTTTGCGCAGTTGAGTGGCGCTTGTTGAATACCTCTCGTAGGCCTGATCTCAACGATCTCAACAATTACATATATAAATGGAAGTCAGTCGCTTTTAAGACGCTCGACTAGAAGAAAGAGACCGGTACAACACGGAAATGAAATGCGTTTTCTAAGCGCCCCGGAATGAACTGAGAATATCACGAGTGTTAGCGGGAATAAATAGAATAGGAGTCAGTGTTCATCAACCAAGTCAGCGCGGGTCCGGTCAAACTGCGCTGGAATAGTTGGACAAGTAGCTCATTGTCGATTCCCATGGGCTGTAGAGTTCCGACATACATCCTGCCTTTTAAATTTAAGCTCCGAGGTAAGCCTCTTTTTATCCTATTTTGTTATGCATTCGGTTCCGTTATACTTAAGAATTCCTTATAGAGATAGAGCTAGAAGCGCGGTTAAGCTATCACGCTTAGTGACTTCAACAAACTAGCACCCTAGGGAAGAATCTTGGTCCAACCCGAAAGGAGGTGAGGCTACATCCTAAACCTAATCTTTCTTTCTCTCCTCAGCTCTGCGACTAGATACCCGATCCTATTGGTTAAAATCCATCCTATCGTGCTAGAACACTTAGGAACTTCCAGTTAAGAGCTACCTTAGAGAGCTTCCAGGCAAGGAAAGGAATTCAAACCTAAAAGCAGTAAGAAAAACCATCCTTGCTTGCGAGGAGGGACTTCGATTCACTGGTTCTTATGAACGTCTATAGCACAAGCAAAAAGCCTTAAGAGATAAGAAGTCAAGGAATTAGGCTTAGACTTAGTCACGAAAGAAAGCAAACTCATAATAGCAAGGGAAAACTAGAAGGGAGACTACCTTAAAGAACTAACAGCGCTGTAAGCGAAGTTAAGATACCATCCTTAACCTAATTCCTCTATCTATCCTTAGCTCTTACCCTAGCAACAGGAACAAAAAGAACTCCTACCTCAGCTATTCTTATCTGTCTTTATCTTATATAACCTTACTCTAACAAGTAAGCAAGTAAACTACCTTAGCACGAGCGCTAAGCGATAATAAGACCTTCTAAAGGGTCACACATATACTGGGGTATTTTCTCTCCCTAAGGTCAAGCAGTTTCACTCCTTTACTTACTACCTCCTATTACAGCTATAAGAGATAGAAAAGAATAGATTGGATCTAGCCAGCTGGTAGTTCCTGTAAGCGAATAGTGCTGCTATCGAAGAGCTGAGGATAGAGAGCAAAGAGGAGCATAGGCGTTTGAGTTCTTGCTTTTAGATCTATCCTTGTAGTAGTCAGGGTAGGAATACGGAACTATCATAACTCTTACGGAACTATCATAACTCTTAGAGTCCTTACTTCTAGTTTCTTTCTTCAGCAATATCTTCATGCATGGCAGCAGGAGTTGATCTTTACACAGCGGTAGTTGATCGCCTTAGACCGGAAGACGTCACTCCAGCGGGAACTGCAAAAGAATAGCATGCGCTCGAACAACAGGGATCAATTCATTCAGCAGACCAAGAAGATGAATGAAGAAGATTTGCAATCACATCTGCTCAAGGAATTATTATAGCTTAGCGCTTGTGCTATGGAGATTGCTAGTCCTATAGAGGATTGCCCGGAAATCAAGAACTAAGACCTAAAAGCAGATAACCATATAGAGGAGAATAGGTAGCTGCTCTTGAGCCACCAATATACTATGGTATTTTATGTAAACAAAGGGTACGCACTTTCAACCCAAGACTTCACACTGAGGACGGAAATTAACAAATAGAGGAGTAACCGAGTCTAGGTCTTGTCAGAGCCTACAAGGCAGCGAAAAGGAAAGGAGGCAATACCGATTAAAGCCTAGGTGCAACCGCTGCTAGCGGTTAGAGAGAAAGGGAAGGTAAACAAAGTGAATCGCGATCAAGAGAAGTGACACAGCAACTGCTACTGAGAGGGAAATAGATGCCAATACTTATACTTCATACTGGGGAGGAAGTGAAACGAATCCAGCTACACGTAGCTGACCAGTATTCAAGAAAGCTAACCGGTATTCAAAGCATTGAATACATACAGATACTATAAACAGTAGTCAATAGACATATCAAATGTCGGTACCCGGACCGATAAGATGAAGAATAGGCAAATAAGAAAGACTAACCGTAGGGGAGGTTTTTCTCACTTATTATACAGGCTATTGGTTTATTTATATACCGATTATATAGGGGGACCCACGCCAGGGGGCTTATTTATAACAAGGGAGACCCGCAGGGCAGACAACCCAGCAGCGGAGGTAGAGTTACACAAGGAGTCACACATCACGCTTAGGGCTAACCTGGTAAGGATTACTTCTTTGACTCCTGATAACAAGGGCTGTTACGGACTATGGGAAAAGAAATAGAGTTGCGGAGGAGTGAACAAAAGGCTAGTTACCGCACATAGGGCTTGGGGGGAAAGATAAACTGCTGCTGCGAGGGATGACATTCTCCTTAGCACTAGCACTAAGCAATAATAAGACCTTCGTCTTTGACTCGATTTAAGGGCTTCTTTCTCTAGGTAGATAGAGATAGCTCTCTTTACGAGGGCTATGAATAGAGTTGCAGTTATATGAGGGGAGAAAGGAAATCAATCAAATCACACGAACAAGAGGAGTTCGATTCGCTCGATCCGATCCTCCGGCTCGCAGGTAATAGTACAATAAAAGAAGAGATGGAAAGTAGACACTTCCCCAAGGATTGCATTCCCCTTCAAGCATTCTGATTCATGTGGACCGATGCCCATAGCCAGAGAACAATTAAAAGAAATCGATGAATGTGTCCAGACCAAGCAAGGAATAAGCGCTAGCAGATGAGATTGGACCTATAGACTAGGCACCAAAGGAAGAAGCTGCACACGAATCTGCTGTTGGTGGAAGGCTATAAGGAAGCGAAGGAACTTTAGGGCTTAAGCCGGCTCATGACCCGAGGGTGGGGGTAGGCAACTCTCAATGGTCACTCTGTCTCTAGAAGCCCACCAATTGGAATGCTTGACTTTGACTCTATCTCGCTATTCAATACAATAGGAAGGTGACAGTTCTAGATCCGCCTTTGTTGAAGAAGGGCGAAACAACAGAGTAGCGGTCGGTGTGAACTCGTCTCTCTGGGGGGTTTCCCTTGGTTTCGGTGAAAGCTCAATACCATCTCCTCATGTTCACAAAGACAGTTGCAAGAATCGGAGGATGCGCAAGAATGAATATATGCGGCCAATCCCTTCTTACTGCTACTAGCACTAAGATAAGACGAATTCCGTCTAGTAAGCCTAGAGGTCTTACAGATGCTGTTGAGAATCGTCATTAGGAAATAAAGGCTGCCCTTCGTGCTCCACAGTCTCATATAAAATAGGTAAATGGCATCTTTATTCTGCCTAATCAGTGCTATCCGGTTCAGTTCAGGAAAGCAGGAAAGCCCTAACAGGGGCACAAGACTAGCATTCGATGCTTCTTCTTCATTTCCTTCGACACCTTCCATGTGAAATCTCCATTCCTCAAGTCAGTGCCACAGCTTCTTAAAATTCAATAGCAAAGGATATTCACCCAACAGCGGCAACTGCTTGAGCTGATACGCAAACAAGACCAGAAAGACCGGTTACACGTACACCAACAACGGCTACTTTTTCTTCTCTCTTTCACTCCTTAGCACAAGCGCTAAGCGATAATAATTCCTTCTTAACAAATAATTCGAGTTTACTTCTTCTCCTTACTTAACAGTTGACTTTCCCCTCCTTCCTCGAAAGCATCACTCGGTCACTGACTTTCATATGCTAAAAAGGTAACGAGGCGACCGGAGGGGGGAGAAAGGAGAAAAGGGGTGGCAAGCAAGTGAATGTGATACCGCCCTTCATCTTGACACTGAATCTTGATCCTAGAAGGAGAAGGCTCCCGACTAGTTCTTGCGGAGATTCCCTGGGAATTTCTTTTAAGAATACGTTCGTATTTGATTAGAATTTATCTTAGATTCCACCCGGCCAACGTCCTCGTGAGGTGAGTGATTCTTTCTTTTCGACTAGAGGAGTGCTCTTTCTTTGATTCATCGGGACCAATCGTACCAAACTCCTCGGCGACATAAACTATGAATCTTAGCTGCTTTCTTCTCACAGGTGCGGTAGCAATACCAAATAAATAGGGAAGGAGGGGCGGGGAAGTACCCTATTTTGGGAGCGAATGACTAAGAATTTGAATTGCATCGGGCTTTGAAGCAGCTCCTTGGTCTCGTCGCCCTTGAAAGGGTGGACGTTGATACCCGCGCTCCGGGGCAGGAAGTGCTCCACGAAGGGATGGACCAAGCCAATATTCCTACTTTCTTTCTTGGGATTGGGATCTTTGTAGAAAGGCAGGCTGTCACGATTGAATGATAGAGTAGAGTGGGTCGCTTACTTAGTGTACCCGCAGCGGGCCGTGGCCAATCTCTCCTTTTGGGCAAGCACTCAGATAGTTATCCGATCATCCAAGTATGGGAATAGGACCCCAAGCCCTTCTAAATCAATTCCAACCTTTCGCCCGGTCCTATCTTTTTGAGTCCCTTTGTTCGCCCTTCTTTCCTGAAGCTTTTCATAGTCAGGCGGGGTAGGCGGAGGACTTTATTTACGCTATTTCGTCAAATGAGAAGTTTGCAGGCAAGGACAAAAAGACGTTCTTTCCTACTTACTATAGGTAGCTGCGTCTCCTAGAAGATCTTGGCATCAAAGATCCGCGCTTTCCCGAGTGCACTTTCTTTCTGTTGAGCTAGGACCCTAACTTCAGATAGGACTTCCTCCTCCCAAGCGGCTTACAACTAATCTCCTTCCGGTTGAAAGAAAGGACTAGCATAGCTGGATGGGATGGGCAATAAGCACCAAAAGAAAATGAGTTACGTCAGGATTGGATTAAGAAAGAACCGGTAGTAAGGTAAGCTGGGAAACTGCCGTTAATGGCTTTCGTTGCTCGTACTGGGAATGCTGTCTTTAGTCGGTTACCTGCCTGCCACTGCTTTTTTGTGCGACGGCGGGAGGGCTCGGTCATTCGGTCAGCTACTATCTATCTATAAAGGAAGCGGTGCCTCCCCCTCTACTCTAGGGTGCTTACACATTCTCTGAAAAGGGAGAAGACTTTTTTCTTATGCTTTACGGGTACGGGATGGGATCTTTGTTTCTGGGCTCTCAGAGTGGTGTACTCGCTACTGACTTGGGACTGCTTCCCTCAGATCAGACTGGACTTAGGTTACCTACTTACTCAAGCTGTGAATCCTCATAAGAGGAAAGCAGCAACTTTATATTTATAGAAGGTAGATTAGTTCTTTCATATCCGATCATCAACTGCATAACTAGAAAAAGGGGATTGCAAATCAAATGGAAAAGCACCGACTACTTTAAAAGACACCTACGCCTTCAAAGAAAGCCTATTTGAAGAGAGTTGTTACAGGTATAGTATCTACTCATTCCTGAAATCAAGGAAGATCACGAGCGCCTATTGGCTTTCTTGCATATTCGACTCTCTAATGCATATTTGACTTCGCTACCTTACTCTAGTTTGATAAAGTGGAATGAAAGTCGATATTGTACTTTACTTGAAAGAGATCCTACATCGATAGTTATTCCTTCCTATAGAAGAGAGCTTGGAATGCTTTCTGCTTAAAAGAGGCCGAAGTCCTTCACCCCGGAACTAATAATGGAATGGTAATCCAACTGATTGACGACTATACCAGGAATAATTGGCTGCTTAAGACCGGAATTTATCTAACGCTTAACAGGATTCGCGCCATAAAAAAAGACTAAAATGGCCGTACAGAGCCTGAGCCTATTCTCATCAGACAGAAGACCGACCTCAGGAATCGATCTAATATTTAATAAATAAATTCGTTTATCGCCCATGCTTGCTATATGAATTTTATACTTTATTTATATTCTTTATTATTGGTTCTTACGTTTATGCTATATTTGTTTCATTAGGGAAGTAGCCTAGCTCAGCTGGGGGAAACTCCTAATGGAAAGAGTACTCTCATTAAAGCAGGGTGACATATTACCGTTGACCTCAGACCTCACACCAGATTTCCTCTTCCCGATCCCCCGAAAAAAGGCAGATGCTCCTGTAGGTAGGAGCTACTTCACTTTCGGTGTTCGGCGCTCCCTTCGAACTGATATCCAAAGATTCCCTGTAACAGGGTGGTTTGAAATGATGGTTTATTACAGGTTCTGGTGACATGAATAGGATGAGCATACGAATGAGCCGGAACATGGATAACGTAGTGGTTCGAGCCGGTCGAGAGTACGAGATTACTGACCGAAGACTCTTCAATTGAGATGGGCCGAAGCCCTGCTAGCGAAGGAATGCATCCAACAGTGTTCTGTCTCATTGGTCCTCTCATGCCAGAATTTGCTCATAAATCCACTTTGTTCTCCCGGAAATCACTTCAATTATAATACATGACTTATTTTTTTTGGGGGGTAAGTTATAATGAATTAAAAGAGAAAACCAGTACAAATACACTGGGGCATACCCCAGGCAAACGAAACAAAGAACACAGGGCAGGCCCTAAGCAACTGTTACACAAGGAGGAGAACTACAAGCAATGATCTAAGAGTTAAAGATAGCAGGAGAAATGCCCCATGAGTGAAGGAACCAGCTATTTTCCTGCGAGGGGAGGAGCCCACGCAAGGAATTAACTCTAGCCCTAACCCAAAACACAATCTCATAACAGACATAACCAGCATCAAATGATTTCCCATGGAAAATCCGAGAGTTCCTTTCCCGCCAGATTCCATAAACAATTGCAGCGAACATCAGCCTGGTGATCAAACTGGAAAGAGAATTGCCCTTAATACTAGAAGCCAACCAGCGAGAGGTACCCTCCCAACTCATCATAATGGGCAGGATATTACATTTCCCACACAAGGTAAGCCATATGGAGGAGTCTCTTGATCATCTATTCTTTTCCTGTCCTTTTTCCTCCTCCTTAGGGTGGTCGTAGAGAGGGTAAGAAGGATTTAAGACGAGAGTGAGAAGGGTTACACTCCTTCTTTTAACCCTGCCTCAGGCAATCCAATCTATCAAGAAGTACATCTTACAACCGCTTTACCGGGAGCGGAAAAAAGATGCAACCTATTCCCCTCAAAATACATTGCATCAAAATAAATTGCGTAAGGGGTTCCTTATTAGGGTCCCTTTGATCATCTCTGGTCGTCTTTCTTCAGAATCAGCGATTGCCGCTTTCTTATTTGCCAAATCAGTGGTAAGACTAGGCAAGAAGTCTGGATTGTTATTCACTGCGCTTTATTTAAAGCAGTGCTGGTGGCAGCAAAGAAGCTCATCCAGTAAGGGTTATATCGATCTACTTCTAAGAAGGCTGAGCCAGCATAAGTGGTTTGATCCACTGGGAGAGAAACAGAAACAGTTGGTGGTTCAGGCTGTCCCATCTTCATTCATTTCTTCCGAACGAACCAACCGATAAAGACCGATCAATCAGGAGAACCCGTCGGTCGGGTTGGACACGGAAACAAGACAATAATCCCTAGCTCTGCTCTCGAGGCTCTAGTAAGCCACTCATTTGTTTTCGAAAAATGAGAAATATGATTTTATCCAAGTGGGATGGGAAGAGAATAAATTTCCAATGAATGCCTTTGAACCAACCTGCGGCATATCAATAACTCCTTTGTTTCTCAATCTTCTGATCGATCACTAGAAGAGCGGCTTCCATCGGTCTCTTAACGAGCAAACACCTATTAGAGCTCTCTTAGAAGTACTCGTTTCAGAGGGGAAAACCTTGAGCTCGCTACCGCCCTTAGCTGCTTGCCAACAGAACTGCTTTTCTTGCTTAGAGCCCGATTCCCTCCTTGTCTGAGCCTTGTCTGAGCGCTAGTTACGAGTTCTGGATCTCGAACAGAAAGATCGGTCTGAAAGGAAACAACAAATGAGAATTAAGACTCAGCTGGGCTTTAAAGAAAAATCTAACAGAGTAAAAAAGAAATCATTACCGCCCCGTTTCGAGCTTCTCTTGCTCGTGAGGTGCACTTTCCCTCTATAAGAGTATTCCGCTGATGTGACACCAAGGAAAGAAGGATCGGAGTCAGACCTATATATAAAGGCAAGCGCAATAAGATCACCGAAAGCTAGATGCGACTGAGGGTCCCGCAGTGGCGAAGAAAGATAGATAGGATTTAGCACCGGGTTTAACACATCAAAAGGAAATAGCGTATCGTATAAGGGGTGAAAAGAGCCTATTCACCCAGTTCAATAGCGCCAGTTCAGTTAGGATAGCTGGCAGCCGGCAAGCTCGAAGATCTAAGAATGGCAAGAAATCGAGATAGGATCATGAAGGTAGCGTGTCCATCTCGTGTAGGCTCACCAGTTCCAAATGGGAGAAAGCAAGCAAGAACGAAAGATAGCGCCCATAGCTAATAAGAATAAGGGCGAGAAGAAAGTACGAAAGAAGCATTCACATCCAAATCCGAATCCGAAGCCAGCAGATACATCAGCGTACCGCCATTCATTCCTATCCCGGGTGGTAGAGCTTTCTCGTTGATCGTTTGTTGATCGTCGTTCTTTTTCATTAATGAAATTCGAATCCTCTTTTCGGATATGTTGTTTTAGTTGATGGAGTTGCACACACATCGCATCCTTCTTGCTTTCATCTTTTGTTAGTGAATCGGGAAGGTCAGGCGAAGCCGTAAGAGTTTCCCCCCGTCCTAGTCTTAGGGCTATCAAAGATGGCGTATAGACAGATCGGTCCTATAGTACGAAATAGAATGAATAAATGGCTTGGGCAGCATCACTTGGTCGGCCTTTCGCTCCTTATCTCTCTCAATCTGAACTTTAATGAAGCTTGTTCGGGGTCGCTAGACTGAGCTAGGTAGCTAGGCGAACTGCTTCTTTTAGGTAACCTAGTTCATGTGGAAACTAGATGACTTACCTAATATGACCTAGTGAGACCTCTGATTCTATCGAATCCCCGGATTAACAACTAGGCTACCTCCTTGCAGTTTTATCTAAATTCTATAAACTTAGACGTTGAGCTGACTGTCTCACCCATATATGACTTGCCTTAGTTAGCCGGCTTTCATATGTCTCTTTGCTACAAAGCAAAGGATAGACCCCCTCAAACCCCCGCGATAGAACTCCTATTCGTAGATCACTCCTTCAGCTACACTTCAGTCTGACTTCACCGGGAAAGAAGACTTCAACTCTCGCGTCGGGTCTTATAAAGAGCGGAAAGCTCGCAAAAGGAGCCGTCACAGAAGTGTTTTATAATATAATATAATTATAATTGGTGGTTTACTCGGAGCGCGGGGAAGCGTTTAGCAGAAGCGCAGATAGATAGAGCCCCGACCCTTATGGAAGCACGCACTCCATTCCAACAAGGAAGTTGAAAGCACCCTCCTTTCCTTGTCCAGCTCCTTATAAACTATGATGGAACGGCAACGAACGAAACCTTATTCAGCTCTTTGTTCGTCTTGCTTTGATCGCTTTGATCGTTCGCTCCGCTCTCTTCTGTACCCGAACGTGAGGCATCCTTGGCCCCTGTTACATTGCCACTTTCTGTCTTATTAGTTGTGAGATGGACGTATAGACAGATCTCATCACAGCACTTTTTTCCCGTGAAAAAGATGAAACAAAAGAAAGACGGGGAATTTACAAAGACTGAAACAATAAAAGAAATAGAATCGGGGGATTCGTTATAATCGTAGGTTCCGGTCAGATATAAGTCACCGAACAATGACTCAATCTCAATAAAAGAAGGATGTTCTAGTTCACTGAACTATTACTAAATCGCGCGATAAAAGAAGAATGTTGTGAGGGGGTCTGCAACAGGACTCTCTCTCCTAAGGACTATCCCCCAATAGAGGGGGAAATACATGTACAAAGACTACTGGAGACCAGCTTGACTTCATTCTTTCAACCTATAACCACTCCATAGAAAGATTCTTACTTTTAACATATTCATTTTTATTTCAATATCCGGCCAAATGACATTGCATTTCTCCGTCCCGACATTCCTGACGTGAGGAAGTAATGAGAGAAGGGCCTACCTTAACCATGTAGCTAGTTTTTACTTCCTATCCGAGTAGCTAGCCTCTTTGTAGTTCCTAATAGTAGCTAGTAGTGCTATCCCAGTAGCTAGTGGGAAGCTATCTCCTGGCTGTGCTTCTATTTCCCCCAGTGTCTTCTAGTCTGAGTAGCTAGCCTTCCCTATCCTAGCTGCTAGATGGTAGCTCTTCTTCTTTCTTGTCAGTCTGATGTAACTACGGGTGGCTTTCTTTCCTTAAAGTTCTGGTAGTTGAGGTTGAGTAAGGGTAGTGCAGCTCGGTCCCTCCTAGCAAGAGGGATGAGCGTAAGGTCTAAGGGTTGCCTGTAGTTTCTGTTTTGAAGGTTAGAATAGATTGGATTGGATCTGTCTTCTCTTTTGTAGTCGTAGAGCGGGCAAGGGGAGTTTCGGGATATCTATACCTGAGGCAGGCTGCTACTTGACTGTAGGGTTATAACAAGCAAAGCCAGATAAGAATGTTTTAGATTTAGCACTGGTAGTAGCTAGGCGTAGGATGTAGCTTTAGGATGTTTAAGAATTCCTCTAGTAGCTTCCTATCCTAGTAGTTCCTATCCCAGTAAGTGGCTAGGTTGTTAGAGAGCAGCAGACAATCTTATGAAGACAATTCTTTATAAGACAATCTCAACATTGTCTGCTGTTAGATAACATTGTCTTGTATCTCCTATAGGTTTATATCAAGATAGGACGTATAAGACTGTATTCTATCACTACGCCTTCCTTCTGTTATACCTCTAAGGGTAATCCCCGCTCTAACTCTATTTAAGTAATAGGCAACACGCGCACAAGCAAACAAAGGAACTGGGTCACGATGGGAACGGTCAATCAACGTTTTCCGCTTCGAATAGGGCATGTAGTTTCAGGCGTCCCGTTCACCACTTATATCTGGTCTTTTATTTTGTTAAGCTTGTGAGAAGGAAAGAGGATTGGAAATCAAAGCAAGGTCCGTGAAGCCTAACTAAGGAGTATTCGTCGCGGGGTCAGCAGGTCAATCTCTTTCTGTCTGGTAGCCATCCCCTCGTTGATTGAACGAAAAGGCTGTCAGTGAGGTAAGCGATAGCTTTGCTCGTCGTCGTAGAATCTCTGCTTTTTTCCGTTCTCTCTGTTGCTGTATCCAAAGGCTGGCCGATCCGACAGTTAGATGTTCGTAATGCCTTCCTTCATGGCTTTCTCTCCGAAGAGGTATACATGCAACAGCCGCCAGGCTTTGTCGATCCTACTTCATCCATCTCATGTATGTCGCCTACATAAGGGTATTTTGTATCTTTCTCAGATATAACTATAACTATAACAAGATTAACTACTAGTATGAATACTCATCCTTTGCCTTACCCTGGATACAATATTAAATATTAAATTTTAAATATAACCGAAGGTACCTTTTAACTACCCTACGCTTTTAACTACCCTACGGGAACACAACACAACTATTATTCAATATATATACCCGGAGGTACCTTAAATATACCCTACGGTACCTTTTAACTACCCTGACAAGGCAAGCACGCAAGGAACTGGTCCCCCTCGTATGACCGTAAGCTCAAGGGGAAGCTCGTGCTCATCAAGAAAAAGACTAAGATCCGCCAAAGCCAGGGGTTTCATCTTTCCAGAGTGACTCCTTTGTACCGATCTGCAGGGGAGGTGTACTCACTTTAGGATAAATAGCAACCTATTATAGTACACCAACCTATTTTATTACAAAAAGGTTGTTGAATAAGATAGGGTGCTCGGACTTATATGGCTATTGCACTCGCAGAGAGAGAGCCAGTATTGGACCCATACAAATACGGCATCCTTAGTGTAAGTGCAACAAATTGATTCTGCTTGGGCAACAGTAAGACAATCGGGATACAGAGGTTGACTCAATATCGGGATAGACAGAGGTGGCTTGATGGCTTTACCCCTTTATTGAAGGATGAAAAACCCCTTCTATTACAAAAGCATTTATGTACCCTAATAAATCGACTATGAAGGTGGCTAAAAAGATTGGTTGAGAATAGGAAATAGCAACCTATGAACTAACAACCTATTATTATAAAATCGGTTGCTACAAAGATAGGTTGTGGAAAGGACTGGGCTTCAGTGCCTATGTACCCATTTCGTAGGAAAGAAAATCGGAGTTAGCGGGGACTTTGACTTGCCTTTAGGCCCGCCCACTATCAACTATTATCCTCTTACGGGAAAGAATCAGTTGTGGACATAGTCAACCTGCTACTAGGAGCGACGCCCTTAGCCCATTACTGACTTTAGCCTGGGTTATAGTCTGGCATCGAGGGTTGACGAATTCCTTATCAAGCTAGAAGCAAACTGAAGGTATACCTATTATTCCCGTAAACAAAGGAGCTCCAGCGGGGGGAATTCCTCACATACAGGAACGGGAAACAGAAGCACGCTGCGGGTCTGGGTAAGTAAGATAACCTCTTTGACTACCTCTTATAAATAGATCTGGGGTTGGCGAACCCTTTGCTCAACGTCGAAGTAAAAAGAAGGTGCATACGTGTCTAGTCTAGCCTAACAAAACCGAACCCGACTAGCTATTTAGTTAAAAACAGCAATCGCTTATGCTCGTATGCTCGGTCGGAGATAGGAGAGAATTCCCTGCCCGGCTAGGCGCGATCGGAGCACGCTTTGATGGTAGAACCCGTCGGGATGAGGCAACTTTGCTCTAAAGGAAAGGGCGATCCATTTCGATACGAAAAAGACCAACAACCGACTGCGGGAAAGAACTCCAGAAGAAGGTGGACGTAGGAGATTCAAACCTAGCTTCTACTCCTCTTTTAGTAGAGCTCACGAGAAAAGAAGCGTAGGATATTTAAACCAGCGAGACCTTAGCCCGAGCCCGGGTTGCCGGGAACAAACTAAATACCTGGGGAAGAATTCCTCGAAAGGAGAGGGAAGAAGATAAAACAGAAGAAACAGAAGAACATCTGCTCGTCTTATCGTCTGCGTCTGCTCAATACTAGCTGCTCAAAGGCACGTAGGAAGAATGACAACTAACTAGCGTATAACTAGCGTACGCAGACTCGGATACTCGATCTAACTACTAGAGAGACCCACAGGCGGGAGGGAAGGGGAAGCAAAATAAATGTATTTTTCTATTTTATACTACAAGTCATAGAAGTCAGATCATGCAGACGCAAGAGCTAGAGTCTGCTCAGTCTGAATCTAACCTACAATAAATGGATTGTCGAGAAGAACCATTTCATGAGACAAGTTCAGTCTGCTGCGTCTACTAGTCCCATCATCGTCGGCTAGTCACATAGCGTGGAAAAAGAACCTAGTATGGGCGATCCGGCTTAGTAACATACAAAAGCTAGCTCCATGGGAGAAACTTCCTCACATACTGGATAGGTGGACCAGTACTCACTTGAGGAAGACTTTCAAGACTTGGTTTGGTTCCTCATCTTGGATCAGGACCGAACACTAGCAACCTATTCAGGGAAAGAATCGGTTATGTAAGAAATTGGTTGGGGGCTAAGATAGGTTGATACTCTGAACAATAAACAAAACACATATTCAATACCAACCTTTTGTTGTACACAATCAGTTTTGGAGCTCCTACTCTGGCTAGTCCTATTTACCTCGCCTCGGAGGGAGAGCTCTTATTCGACATAGACTAATACGGCCTCTTAGGGGCCCAAAAGCACTTCTATTTGTTGAAGGAAATGTGCGGCTACTCCTTCTCTTGAGAGGTCCCTTCTTGCTTCTTGGAAAGTTCCCGAAGGAAGAGAGCAATCCTTGTACTAATTAAATACAAATACGGAAGATTAGGTGCCCCAAATAAATAAAAGGCAGTTCGTGCACTGAAGGTATCCCTCTTATTTCCATAAACATAATACCCCGGGGGGTCTTCCTCACATACAGGAAAGCACAGGGCATTGTCCTGCCATTAATTACCCGAGGGAAATCTTTCATCTTTGAATGGTTAGCCCGAAAAGCCAGATCGGGATAGCCGCGCTTACTTCAATGGCGGGAGAGGCGGGGTTCGAGAACCCTTATTTACTTAGATTGGTAGGGAATCCACAGGAAGAACGAACCAGGAGACAATGACTTTCGGGGTTAGCGGGCTTACCTCGTGGAATGGCCGTTGAATGGCCTCGGAGTGAACGGGGGTACCTCAATGAGAGTAGACCCTCTTTTTCCCGATCTGCCGGGGCGGTGTACTCCCATGACTTTGGAATGCCGGGCAGGGGAAGCAAACTCACTTATTGAGATAGGAGCACAGTTAGGGGATCCTGCTTATTCCCACCCACAAGCGAGCTCCGGAGGGAAGACTGACTCCCAAAAAGGATAGGGATCACCGGGGACTTCCCCCTACTTTCGGTACATGCCTATTTCTTTCATTTCCCTCGGGGAGAGAGGAGGTCTTGCTATATTACTTACTAAAGACAGGAAGAGAGCACTTGGGCTACCTCAAGAGCTACTAGGAGAGGGGAGGGCTGACCTTAGCCCAACCCTTCCTACAGGCAGGCGGGAATGGAGGGCAGGCAAGCTAACAACCTTATGGAGCTAACGGGGCACTCAAGAAATCATGCTTATTGACATAAAAAAACTAACCCCCTAGGGAAGACTGACTCGCAGACCGGATAGGCAACCCCGGAAAGCCAGATCCGGGTAACCGGGGCAGTGTCCTCACTTTAGGAAGAAATGCAAGACTTGGGATAAAAACCTAGCTACAGAGGCTGAGGGAAAGGCCGGACTCTAGTCCTGACTTTAGGCAGGTTTAATCATTCTTCTAAGCATCCTCCCTTATGAAACTACCAGTGGCGTTAAAGTATGCTTCTTATTACAATTAACAAACTAACTCAGTAAAAGGACGTTACCCCCCTGCCTCCTCGGGGGGATATTCCCGTTGTGCTCTGACATCACATACTTGAAGGTCCAATTAGAAGCCCCCATCCCACTGCCAACGTCTTGCGTCTTCTCTTTCTCCTAGTTAGCAGACGCAGACGATAGCTGCAGAGAATCTTTTTCTCGTCTTCATCGTCTTATCTATAGTGATGGAGTCATCTCGACTGGCTTCTCCCTCCTTCTCTGTCTCCCTCTCTTTCTTTCCTTTAGGACAGCCCTAGAGATTAACTGTGCCAAATAAAGGTGTAAGTTCTTCGATTTGAATGTGGTAAGCATGTGTAGTGATTACTCTTATTTTCTTCTATTGCCTATTTCCTACTGGTAAGAAAGGGTGAGGACAGGTAAGACTATCTGAGGTATCTTTCCTCTCTCTTCTCTCTTTCTGTCTTCTCTTCTAGGTAAGTTTGTTCAAAAAAACCAAGATCTCCAGTCCGACTATTCACGTCCGGCTCTCATCTCAGTCCATGTCTTCCCTTTCAATATGCGTTCAGTCTCAAGCGAAAGCCAGTCCAGTAAGCAAGCACAAGTAGCAGTTCTATCAGGAAAGGGAGGCTAAGTGCTTCAAGGGCTAACAACTCAAGCAATCCGCGGGATAGATTCATCGATCAACAGGTTCGGGTACTGCACGAGGACAAGACTATACCAGAAGTCACTAATTTACAAGTCTGCACTGCTTCAACCATACAATAAGCTCCAACATTGATTGTTCGATATCAAACCTTCTCCCCATAGAGATATCTCGCCCTTAGATCAAGATTTGGAAAATGTCATAGATGAAGCATTTCCAGTCTTTGAGGGGAATAGATCTCAATCGAGAGGGTGAGCTGCGGGCTCATGCCACATATTCACCTTCACCAAATGAAGAAAAGACGGGTTCTAGGGGTCCTTCTCAGGCATGTGATTCAGGCTCGTCAGGTGGTGGGACATGAAAAAGTATAGAGCAGGGAGTATTTTTAGAGAAAGAAGACCGAATTACTTATATATAAGACAAAGCTTTACCCCCGGCACCTCGGGCGATACTTATAACACGCTTCAGTCGGGGACAGCCCATCCTTGTACGGAGGGAACCTCAAAAGGGGCCCCAAACCACCGGACAACGAGGGCTCACTACCTTCACTTAGGATGCACCGCACTCGCTTCGAGAAAGAATCGGTCCGGATAGCTCTCCGTACCCATAATACATTCTTATGCAGGCAGCACTAAGCTATCGGCTAAGTCGGCTACGGAACAGAAGGGCGGCTAAGAAAGTCATAACACTAATAGGGCTAAGGTCCGCCCTTTGAATATGAGCTCTCCTGTGAGATGAGCTAAAATCATTCTCCAACCAGCGGTCAGGCCTAATATCAAAGGCATCAGCCGCAGCAGAAGCTAGGTTCTATCATTCATCCGAGGGTTCTTCTCTTTAGTTTTAGTGCTATACTCGCTTTCCCATCGACTTTCTGTGTAGGATTTCCATCTTAGTAGTCAGACGCTATCTTTGCCTATCAGACTATGCAGACGCAAGACCTAAAGTCTGACTTTGATTATTAAATACAGTTATGGAGTTTCCCTGCCTAACCTACTAGATGGAGTAGTGCCCTATTATGCGCGATAACACGAAAATCAAATAACAAAATATTGTACGAGAATAGTCCGCTCATTCTCTGCTCTTTCTTTCGCTCTTTTTGAGTGAGTCCGCCCACGAGTTTATGGTTCCAGCAGGCAACCTGGCATACCAATCGAATGCAGTCTCGCGGAGAGCGGGATCCCTTCTAGAAATGTTTAGCCAAGTAGCTGCTAAGAAAGCAATCAGTTCGCTTTTCGGCTGGAATCGAAGCAGCGGATAGATCAGCAGATAAGATAGGTTGCAGCGGATAAATTATCCGCTGTTGATCCAAACCCCCTCTTAGTTATCATCTCATTTCTCGTCTGATCGTCTTCAAGATCGTCTGAACTGTATATGATACCTCTTCCCTGGTCGAATTCAAGGATTCCAATCAGCTCAAGGATTAGAATCAGTTCAACACTGCAGTCCATGCGAGCACACCATCCTCGGACTCATGTCCAGGAGGTGGGAGGGCTATTCACCCTCCGCACACTGAGCGCGTTTTCTCTCTTGTGGGAACCGCCTAGAGGTTCTCCAGGTTAGATACCTGTTCACTGTGTTGCACAGTGGCATCTATACAGGTATAAGATGAAAGTCTTATATATTGTATAGACTTCCACGATCGTCTACACTGCTCCGGCTTTCTTAGGCCTTTTCAGTGTTTTGATGATATCTGATATAGAATGTATCAGACGCCCCCCCATGGGATAAATCCCATTTAGGAGAGTTGTGACTTAGTGCAAAAGCCCTCTAGAGCTAAAGAATAAAAAAGTCTGCCTATATCAGATATCATCAAACTTTTACAAATTGTTTGGCGCTCTGGGCCGATGCCCTATAGTCGCATGGCGGAGAGTATTTGAACACTCTCAATGGCTAAAGGGGTTCCTGTTAAGGGCCCAATTAGTCATTTCCGGACATCTTACATCAGAATCGGCAATTGCTGCCTACATGTTCGCGAAGTCAGTGGTGAGATTAAAAAGGAAGTCAGGCTTGCTGTTCACTGCGCTTTATCTTAAGCAGTGTTCAGTATCGCTGCAACTCTACTATGGTGGAGTTCCGCAGCAAAAAGGTCGACTTCCATTCCCAATCTCCTTGACTCGATCAGGGATCCCAACTATCATCCCAGCCTTTCATAGAAGGATAATAAGGGTTAAAGATGATAGGGCGGATAAGGTGAAAAAGCTATACTTGTCATGGTTTGGCTTGGCCTCTCTTATAAAGTTGTCCAAAAGCATCTATCGAGACTCTTAGTAACCGGTATATGCCCTGGTTATCCACCATCCCACTTAATCTTGGGCTTAGGTGGGTGCCAACCTGGAAGGCTCTGCCAAATCAAGTGATTGATCCAAGGACTAAGAGGCGTGTAAACTCTGTTTTTACGTCCTTACCCCTTGAGTTCACATCTTATCTTGAGATGGCAGATGAAGAAGTATCTTTAGACTTCGGGTACTCTTATCAACTTGGTCATTTTGCAACTTTGTTTGCTTATGAGCGAGGTCCTGTTAAACACCGTTACAACTTAGGTTGCTTCTTTAGAGCTAAACCTGCGTCTTTACAGGCGCTGTGGGCTCGAGTGAAACCGAAGGGGTATATGGAGTCTCAGGACAGTGTACCTGCCATTCCTAACCGTATTGCGGGTTCACGCGAGGGAAAAGGAAAGCTTAGGTTGTTTGTTATAGGTAACTATATCAAACAGCGGTTGCTTAGGCCTTTACATGATTGGACGATGGATGTTCTCCGTCGTCTTCCATGTGATGGGACCTTTAACCAACCAAAACCTTTGGATCAGCTAGCGGGTAAGACCATAGTTTATAGCTTTGATCTTACTGCAGCTACAGATAGAGGGCCTTATCAGCTCATCTCTCTGCTAGTTGAGACTTGGTTCGGACGGGGCATCGCGACTGCAGCGATTGATACTTGCTTGGTTAGCAATTCAATCCACATCTTCCCCCCTTTGTCTGATAAACCTACCTAGGGTGGGGATGTTTGTCTGCGGTCAGCCTTTAGGCTTTTACTCCTCTTGGCTACTGTTCACCTTATCACACCACGTGATATTGTGGCTTGCGGCGAACAGGGTTTATCCTAAGCGCAGGTTTAGGGATTATGGTATTCTGGGTGACGATGTCGTCATCGCAGACCATAAGGTCGCTGTCGAATACCGGAAAATCCTTACTGATTTGGGAGTCATGATATCAGGATCGAAATCACTGGTCTCCCAAACAGGGGCTGCCAAATTTTCCAAGCGGTTCAAAGTAAAACGGGGTCTTGTAGATGCTTCTCCAGTGTCTATGAGACTACTGTTAATGTGCCGCTCAAACCTAGGGCTTGCTTCTGTCAAGGATAAATACAATTTAGATATGAAGATTTTATTTAGACTTGCAGGGGCAGGTTATAGAGTCATGGCAAAGTTCGGTACCCAACGTTCTCGTAAGTGGGAGCGTTTATGGGTTTATGCGACTCGACCTACACGGCACAGTTCACTACCTTTAGAAATTTGGCTGGGCCCCGTTAAATCCTTATCTAAAGGGTAAGATAGTGGATCTGGCCAGAGACCAGTATATTCCGAAAGACTCAAAATGTCCGCCGGATATACTTGTTTATGACGAAGATCAGATAATCCTTGAAGGAGGTCTTTACCAAGAATGGTTAAGACTGTACTTTAAATGGTTATCTTGGTATTGTCGTGTTCTCCTAGACCCGAATCCTAGCTTGCAAGATGTCTTTGACCCACCGGTCGTAGAACGATCCTGGAAGGGCAGATCTGAGATCTCGTTTGAGATTGAAAGGTTTGGTTTTCTATGGAAGATTTATGATTTGGTGCGTCAAAACCCTGCTTGGGTTCCTCCCGTATTGGGGCCTGGTAGGGATCTTGCTTGTAGCAACTCTTGCCTGAGACAGCTAAACCTGGATTGGGCTCTTTTAACCTCTCTTCTTCAAAGGTATTATTATCGCTTAGCGCTTGTGCTAAGGAAGAGGTCTTGTTTTTGTTTTAAAAATTATCTCATGAGCAGCCCGGTCACGTTTGTTGAGCTCCTTCGTCCATGTTAAAAGTAAAAGCAAAAGGTATACTAATAAAAAGTAATTCAAGTTGGTGGGATTGGCTTCCTCCTTGTACAAGCACGGGGCTTAGTGAAGTAGAACCGGGGGTCGCGCAGCTTGCTTGACGCATCCTTTCTTTCCTTTCAACCTTATTAGCGTTAGTAGGTAGGACGGACCGGTTAATTTCCCCCCGGTTGTTGATGTAGTTGCTTGTAGTTTTCTTTGATTTATTTTCTGGCTCAGAAGGAATATTATTATCGCTTAGCGCTTGTGCTAAGGAACGCTAGCTATATGCTTAACACATGCAAGTCGAACGTTGTTTTCGGGGAGCTGAAAAACTATTGATGGAATTGGACCTAAAAAAGCTATTCAGGTTCGTTATCGATTAGGTATCAGTGGGAATATAAAGATAAAAGAGTTAACTAAGTATCAGATCGACCAAATTGAACAAATGATAGGTCAAGATCATGTTGTTCATTGGGAATTGAAGAGGGGAGAACGAGCAGACATCGAACGATAAATTTCTATTTCTTTTCTTGTTATCGTGGAATTCGTCATCAAGATGGATCGCCCTTACGCGGTCAACGAACTCATACTAATGCTAGGACTTGTCGCAAGCAAATTAGGAAATGAAAGAAGTCTACCGAAAGCCCTTGGTACTTGTCTGATCAATCACACTGATAGCTTCAATAGTTCACTGAAATTTTGTGTAGTTTTTTTGGTATTTCACCGTATACTAATCCAGTATACGTATAGTAGGCCTCCTTCGCCACTCCACTAGTGGCTCGGCTTGGTCTCGCTCCCTTCGCCCGCCTATCGTATCGGCTGGCTCGGCTTCGTCCTAGAAGCTACTGCTTCCGCCTCTCTAGGCTTCGCTATCGCCCATGACTGGTATATGGATCCTTTATGTAGTGGTCGGCCTTCTAGAAGCTTCGCCAGAAGCGACTAGTAGCTTCCCGAATGCCTCTTTACTTTAGTATGGTCTAGTCTTTCCAATGCCTCCTTCCTTGCCGCCAACGTGCGCTACTAGGAGAGTAAGCAAGCTACCTTGCTTGCATTCTAGAAACGGTAGCTTCCGCGCCCTTCCTGCCCGCTGAAATTGATGTGAATGCTCGTGACAGCTCTTCAAATCCTATTCAGTCTGATTAGATATGTCACTGAAACAATCCGTTCTGTCTCTGTTTTATTTTCGGATTCCGAGGATGAGCCGGACGATCCTAACATCATTTATGAGGAGCCGGACGACGAAGCCTCCTCCTCAGATAAAGATGTCTCCGACGCTACTCTCCCGGCAAGAACAACTTTTTCTATTGTGATTTTTTGGCGGGTTCGGTCAGGAGGGACAAAAGAGATGCTTTCTATCAGTCAAAAGCAGATACCGCTCCCCCCCATGCTCCCACAGTCCGCTTACCGAGGAATAGAAAGGGAAGACCGGGGGCCAGAGCAAGTTGGGTTGGGGTATAGAGCCGTAAGCGCGGTGGGGGGTGACAGAGGACGTGCTCGTACGGTTCAAAGAAGGGTATGATCAACTCGTTGATTTTGGGAACTTTCACTCCTCTATATTCGAAATATGCCTTTCTAGGAGCATTACGATCTGCAGCTCAAATGGTCTCTTATGAAGTCTCTATTGGTCTTATTCTTATTGTGCGCCTTGTGAGCGCGTTTGGATCCGCGAAGGCAATCGCTCGGATGTTCCCCTAACCCAACCCGGGAACGGACCGGAGGGAACCGCAGCATGGGGAATGTCCGCGTCTCGTCGCAAGGCTCATTTTTAGTTGTGGGTCATAGGGCGGGCTTCGGGCGGGCAGCTTTATCTGATCAAGGGCCGGGGCACAAGGGTCCTGGTACTATCCAGGTGCGAAGAACCCCGGAGGTGACTGCAATGAGCAGAAATCTCACTCACCGGCCTAAACGACGAGCAAACACTCGAGCGTGAGAGCAAGGGATCACCCAACGAATGGGCGAGCTCCAAGGAGGGAGGAGAGGGGGAGGCAGGAACCATGCTTTCAGAGAAGTGGCGGTCCGAATCTTATCTGAACTGCGAGAATAACTGACTAAGCCGTGCCATAAGACTCATTCTCCAAACGGGGCGGGGCCAAGCCTTTAGGTTGTTTAAGTAGGTTGGGTGACAGATCGGCCATAGGACTACTCCGGGATATAAACCAGGGCAACAGATGTCGTCGAGCATACGACGATGCCGCCCGTTTTCATTTCGTGGAAGTCCCCGGCAGAGGAAAGGGCTGTAGGTGATGGCGCGTTCTGCTTCTTATCTAGAGAGGGGCGCTGAAATCGTTCCTATTGGGTCGTGCGCGGCAGCTAGTATAGATGAATAAAGGCGGGCCGCTTGAACGGGACCTATTCTCTTAATAGGCGGCAAAGCTGAATAGGAAAGGGGCCGAGCTGACTGATGAGTGCCTTTTTAGCCTTAGCACAAGCGCTAAGCGATAATAATATTCCTTTTTCTAAAGGCTCTCATGTGAAGCTAACATGGCTGGCTACATACAAGTATAGCCAAATCCAGATGAGACGGGACGGACGGTCAGAGGCCACAGCGGGACTACCATAGGAAAGCCCGCCCCCGCTAGCTAACATAGAAAGATATTCCCGGATAGCAATAGTCTCTATGTGAATCTCTTCCCGACCAGGCCAGGCCGAATCAGGCCACCACTTGGGATGGGAATGGCTCAGCCCACATGCATCATTTGATGAAAGCACTCCAGTCCAGTCGCCTCCTCGAAGTGGCTTGTCAACCACGCTTTCCCTCCCTCAAAACTATACTCCTCACCAAATGCCCTTCCTTGGGTTGGGGCAACACAGCAATGAGTAGTTCGCCCCAGGACTCCACCCCCTCGAGAGCAGGATGCCGGCCGAGATGGAGCTGGAAGCCAACCTATACTTTCCTGGGACTTGCCTTGCCCCAACATCTAAATAAAAGGCAGGCGCCGAAAAGGAACCAGCCCAGCCTCTTCAAGAAAGCTTTGCTTGGTAGGCGCTGCCTATTCACTCGGACAATGCTCTGAACACGAAAGTGTGCAGTTCCGCCCCCTTCTCCCATACTGAGTCACAGGCAGCGCCTCGGAAAGCACGGACGAGCCACATGCAGGGAAACTTGCACGTGTGGTTCTGGCCGGGGACCCCGGTATACTGTACTAATATGTGTAGGTCCCTGTAATTCGAGTGAGATTGTCATGGCGCAAAAGCAGATATGGTCCGGTATTCCCTTGTTCCCTGTATTGGTTATGTTCTTCATTTCTTGTCTAGCAGAAACTAATCGAGCTCCGTTTGATCTCCCAGAAGCGGAAGCTGAATTAGTTGCAGGCTATAATGTAGAATATGCGCGGGATGCGATCCTTAATAGTCCACTGTTGGCGGAAGCCAATGTCCCGGGGTCCCGGGGACTCATTCTGACTGAAACAAGGGGTGGGTCTTTACCAACTTAAAAATATTCGATTTTAGGGAAACCAAAAAACGTGAGCGCCTAGCGCGAGCCTTATTGAAAGGCCCCTTACTATAGAACAAAGCAAGGGATTGAGCTTTAGAAAGCATTAATTGTCTAAACTAATACTAATAAAGAAAGGCGTTAGCAACGCCTTATAAAAAGAGTCTTTAGTTTTCTTGCTGCAGTAGTTTGATTGCAGCGTTAGCGCTTTACTAATAAAAAAAGGGCTTTTCTTGCTTGTTTAGTGTTTAGTAAAGTCACGCTTTTCATTTTGATAGGAGTAGGTGCTTGCTGGGGCGGGGCACTCTTCATTCTTCATTCGAAACTAATGAATGTCGGGTCGGGGTTTTCTGCCTTGTTATCAAAAAGGGAGTTGGGTAAAGCAAACTCCCTCCTTGGACGAGCACGGGGCTTAGTCAAGTAGAACCGGGTTGCGCTGCTTGATGCTCTGATCGAAAACAAATCAGTGGGGCCATGCCGGTACGACTGAATATGCGTTAAAAAGGTCAATCCCTTCCCTACGACACCAAAAAAACCGGGCCGAACTTCTAACAGCCCGCCCGCTTCCATAGAACAATATCGTGGCAACGTAGACCTAAGTGGTCATATTGGATCCTTGGGAACCATCACAAGTACGGCCGGCCTATATTTGAACGAGAATGCCGTGTCGTCCAGCGGAGCCTAGAAGAAGGTGACTCGGAGCCTAGAAGAAGGTGACTCGCGCAGACAGCTGACTCCTTTTCAATAGAAAGGAATAGCCAAACCAACCCAGCTGGCTGGTCAATCTCAGAGATCTTATCGGCCGGCAAACCGGAGACGGACGACCACGGTCCCGACCTTACCAGCACCGGAGGTGTACTAATCAATGAACCCCCGAAACCTACTTTCTTTTCTGACAAAATCAACCAAGCCTAACCGGTCACGACATGTTGTTGATATTGATTGAGTTTGAGGGACTTTCGCTGACTGAATCCATCCATAAACCTAGACCCCGGCAACCTTCGTAACCAAAGCGTCACGACAACATCCAAAGGTCACCCTTGGATTCTTAAGTAGGGGGGCAAGGAGGAGCGCGTAGGAATGCCGACCACTACATAAGCCACTAGTGGCTGAGAGAAAGCGAACAGCACCTTATATAGGTTGGGCGGAGCTTGAAGAAACGAGCCCCTATCAGAGAAAGCCATTGCGCGCTAGCCTAGCTAGCTAGCGTTTTTCAGCTGGCTGTTATGTTAGTTGTAGCGCGCCTTCCCTCCTTCTCTCACTTCGGAAAGATTTAGCAGTATTTTCTTATGATGACCTGGTCGAGAGAGTACGATACATCGGTGTAAAAGATTGAGTGGGTTACTGGAGCGGATACGAAATCACTGGTGCTCGATCACAAATATTGGACCGGGAAGATAAAGGGGAAAAAAGTAAATAAAAAGCGCATATGGCACGAAAAGGAAATCCGATTTCGGTAAGACTTGATCTGAATCGTAGTTCAGATTCAAGCCGGTTCATGAATATCCTTCGCCCGTTATCTACTCATCTTCGCCGGATTTTCACAACTCGGTTAATGCTAAATGTGCTCTCATTCCTACTGCCCCTCCTTGTCCTTTTAGGGATCAATTTTTTATTTTAGATTTTGGGTGTTCCGCTTTTTTTACCTATTACCGTAGCGGCTTGCGATTCGGATGAAGAAGAAAGCGCTTCGAATTCAATCGAAGTGCACCAACGCCGCCCGGTTCTGCCGGCTACTGTTCGTGAACCCGATCCTTTCGGGAGTGAGCTGATGGCTGCTGTGGAGCCGTTCCTTAATAATGATAATGGGGCTCGTTCATCACAGCCATCACAATCTTTATCAATCGCTTCTTCGGAGAGCGCCTCATCTTCTTCGGAGAGCGATAACGATACCTCATCCTCATCTTCTTCGGAGAGCGATAACGATACCTCATCCTCATCTTCTTCGGAGAGCGATAACGATACCTCATCCTCATCTTCGATGGGAGAAGAGGCGGCCCTGAATGCTCCGGGTGGGCCAGAGGCGGAAGCCGCGGGTGCTCCGATTCCAGCCTTTCGGGCGGCGCATCAGGCCGAAGAAGCCGAATTATTTGATCGGATACGTCAACTGGAAGGGATGCTGGGGCACCAGATAATTACCCGGCTGGAGCCGGACGGCTACCTCACGGAGGTTCAGGAAAATCTCACTTCCGCGGCTGACCTCGGGCAGGGCTTTTATGAAGAATGTCTCGAATACGAGACATTCGAACTTTCTATCCAAGAAAATAAACTGTCTGCCCAAGACATGTTAGTTGATCTACTTCTACATGATCCTAATCTAAGACCAGATCATATTGAGATCTCACCTTTCAGAGAGAAGGATATCCGGGAGGAGGCTTATGAATTCTTGGAAGAACAATTACAGGATATAGGAGAGCCGAGTTCCGTCTCGGATCCTTCAAGTGAGCGCGTTCTGCGCGAATTTTTGCGGTCGCGCCTCGTTTCTCTGATAAACGATTTGCAGGCGCAAGGAAGGCTATCGCTTACCTATCGTCGATTCTGGAAAGATTTTGTTTGAGGGCTCGTTGGTCAGTTGAAAGCTATGAAACAAGTCTGCGGTAGTTCAAAACTGGAATTGGCACAATATCGCGAAGGAAAAGCGTGACGAGACTATTCGATTTTCGTCTCGAGATGTTAGAAGGTGCAAAATCAATTGGTGCCGGAGCTGCTACAATTGCTTCAGCGGGAGCTGCTGTCGGTATTGGAAACGTTCTTAGTTCCTCGATCCATTCCGTGGCTAGAAAGCTTGGCTAAACAATTATTTGGTTATGCCATTTTGGGCTTTGCTCTTACCGAAGCTATTGCATTGTTTGCCTCAATGATGGCCTTTTTGATCTCATTCGTATTCCGATCTCTTGAACGGTGGTTAGATGTGGCCCTCTCATTCCTTAGGGAGTGAGAGGGGCAAGGGGAAAGGGTGGGTGGCCCCTTGCGCGCTTTAGGAGGAGCCCAGTTCCAGAAGGAAAAAAAGTTCCCTGGGCTTGGGCTTGAATGCCGGTGTTTTGCTAGAGAGAGGCCAAAGTAGGGCAGAGCAGGACTTCTTTCACGCCGTGAAAGGCAGGCCTTTTTCATGGCGAGTCACCTGTGGTGGCTTCTGTGAAAAGCAGAAGGGGAGTGGTGAGGCGGGCCCCTTCACTCAATATCTGTAAGAGAGGTTGTATGAGGACTGATCCGTCCCCCGGCTGGCATCCGATTCTGCCCGCGGACTAGGCCTTATAGAATGGATTTAGTGGCTGAACCGCGTTACTCGTGATGGAATAGAGGTAATTCGCCGGGTCTTTCTTTTGCCCGGAGATGTGGGTTCGACTCCCGCTCACGACCATTCTTAAGAGTTTGTGCTCGACTGGCCAATCAAGTAAATCAATCGAAGAACGGGACTCTAGATAGTTCAACCAAATCTATCATTTGTCAGCTATATGAGATAACCTTTTCTCATTTTGAAAGAGCTTGTTAGGGCTAAAAAGAAATTCACTGATTTCACAGCTATATGAAATGAACTTTTTCACTTTGCATCTCCGTCGTATGAAGGGAAATCCCAATCACAGATTTTTCATCTATATGCGCATGCAAAATTAAACTTTAGATCGTAGGCTTATGAAGGGAAATTGATGTTTAATGAAAAATCCCAGGTTTATAGAATCTGGCAGAACAGCTGGGAATAGACTTCCTAGCCCGGGGAAGGTAAAGAAAGCAGTATCGAAGCCGGCCACTGACTTAGAGAACAGGTCTCCCCCTTTTCGAGTGAAGAAAGGAGTCGGTGCACTTCGGCATAAGCCTTACTATTCATCTAACTCTGTAAGCAGTCCTCCTCAGGGAAAAGAACAGTCCACGCATGAGCAAGTATTAAACTCTAACGGAACCCGGGGTTAGTAAAGATAGTTTACCTCCCCTGCCCACGAAGTACGAAGTGAGGGAGGTGTGCTTTCGTGCTTTGAACTAACCTTTACGCACTGAAAGCTCACGAAGGGACTACTTCCTTTCGATTTGAGGACTTTGATTGAATGAGATTCTAGATATCAAAACAGGAAGTTGCTATTTGAACTCGAAGCAACTGACCCCCTGGTCTCTATCCTTAAGGAAGTCATGCTTTTGCCCTTTTGAGTGAGTCCTTTGGAGAACAGACTGTTACTAATCCGATGGAAAGAATCCTTGATCTCATCCAGGGAACGGAAACACAAGCTGTTGGTGGCTAAAAAGCACCCGGCTTGAAGCATCTTGGTGGTCTGGCTCATGGTAGGTTTTTTTGTTTTACATGCGGCCTATCGAATCTTCCTTTTCTGTATAAGAAGAGGTAAGGGCACGTAGCGTTTCACTCTTAACTTCTTCTATTAGATAGGGGATGTTACCCAGACTTAGACCCTAAGTCATTCTTAGCGAAGCGACCAATCATAAGAATGAGATACGGACCCCCCGTCTTTTTCAGTCTCCCTCCTTTCCCTTCATTCTAAGTAAGTAGCGGTCCAAGTCTCCTTCCCGACCGATCGAAGGGGGTAACAAGGGATAACTCCCAAAGAAGTAGTGTTTCATCTGCCCGATCCCTTACAAATTATTCTTAGCTCTGAAGCATTCCCTCCGAAATAAGTCCATTCAAGAATAATAACAGGTTAAGGCCCCGTTCCACTAGATGAGAGGAAAGAATCTTTCGCTTCTATGCCTACAGGGCTTATCCCTGGATGGAATAATGTCTAGGACCTATTGTATTGGGTACAAGAGTTACCAGATGAATCGAAAGCTCGAAAGAGCAAAAAACTTATTTAGAGAAAGAATGATTAAATTCTTTACTTAGCCTGAAGGGCAATAAACGAGAGACTGAAAAGGAAGGTACCTCGAAACAAAAAGAAGGAACTCTAGCATCGGTCTATCGCTATACTACGAGGGTTGTTCTACCGACCGGCCCAGATGCTGACTACCTTAGCGTACGTCGCTCGGGGCCTACAAACCTCTCGTTAGCTCCATCCCTTCTTAAGCCTGTAACATATTTAGGTCAGCGGAGAAAGCGTGTCCCTCATCTGATGATGCAGGGGACCCGTCGACTTTCTCCCTCATTGGCTCGGGACGCTCGTAAGGTGCTTATTACAGGGGTACGGATACAACCCTTCATAGCACCTAAACTACGCTTTTTATAAAGCCATAGGCAAGTTTAAATCAATATTCAATCTAGAAGAGAACCAGCCTTAGTAAACTTACAGGAAAGAAAGGAACCTAATAAACTCAATCATACAAGGAATTAAGAGCTTACTTGCTTCTACATCCACTGGAACGGTACTGAAGCCGGAAGGCTAAGGACCGAGAATAAGAAACAACCTAATAAATAAAAAAAGGGAGTAGAACTTGCTTTTGCACCTACAGCTTTTATCCATTGAAGGAATAGAGTTGAACAACTCCTTACTTAGACTGAAGGGAAAGAAAGGGAAACTTTGAACAACACTGACACAGGGAACTCCTCTTCAGGAATTGCTTCGGTACGGGAATCAGGACGTAAGGAAGGGACCGACAACTATACAATACGAATCAAAATAAATAAATAAAAGGGACTTCAGTCGATAACAGACCATAGGGAAGTAGAGCGTATAAAAACCATACCAATGGCACATATTCCAGATTTTCAACCTCATTGGCCCCGTTTTCCACATCCATATGCTTGAAACTTGGAAATAACTCTTTGATGGAGTCAGTAGGTAAATGCACATCCAGTCATACAACATAGAAACAGTAATTCATGTTCTTGTGGAATTACTTTGGTTATTAGTTAGGGATACAAATACAAATATAAATAAGCCAGGTAGAATAGAAGTTCCCATCCAGCATCTACGTTGAGGCCTCGTTTGAACTCCCAATTACGGGTGATACGTCGGATAGACTCTATCTTAGAGATCTGGTAAATCCCCAACTACAAGCTCTCAGTTATAGAGTGACTCGGAAGTACTGCTTCTGATGATAGCTATGCTGTAATCGAAGAATCTCGATCTGTAAGAAATGCATATGAAAGCTGAATGCTGTCCTAAGCTTCGCTCAACCTGTGAAATGAGGGCAAATGGACGGTTGCTTTCTTGACCAGTTGGACCGGTTACGGTGCCTCTTTCCTTTTGTGCCTGCTTTCTTTCCTATTGCTTGTGTTGTGCCAGTTGAAGGGCTTGCTACTCCAACTCCAGTAAGATTAGATAAATAGAAGAAAGAGTAAGTAGAGGAGAATGATAGAGGGACAGAGGTAACAGGACGGAGGGTTGGGGAGTCGAGAAGGTAAGGTGACGGTAAAGGTCTTACAGAACCTTTGCTTGCTTTCCTACTGGCAGGCTTTCGATTGCTAATACGAGGAGCAGCGACCTACTATTACGATTGATTGCTTTCCTGCCTGCTTGACTATTGCTTGTGTGCCTGTTGG